>NC_024307.1:28177274-28231966 GCF_000523025.1 Cynoglossus semilaevis | reverse complement strand
ATATAACTAGTAGACATGCATCGATTATGGGAATTCTGGGCTGATACAGATGTTTAAAATAACATCTTGGACGATGCCGATAACGACGTTTTTTAATTATTATTTATTCCCTCTTTTTTCCAAGTCTTCCAGCTCTTCATCATACAGTTCACAAATTGAAGCAATGAAGGTGGTGTTGCTGATCTTCTCATTGTACTAAGCCTTTTCTGCAGTAGTGATGGCTATAGCGATCGTCCGGGTCACGAGTTTTGAAAACATGTTTTTTTTCTGTGTTTGCCTAAACATGTGTATAAAATCAATGTTTTAATTTGTTTGTATGTACAAACATAAGTGTATACATGCTAATGGTCCATACCACGATGTTATTGGAAATACGATCTGTTTTTAATTGGCCATTGATTACATTAAAGGAAAAGGAAAGGGAAGTGAACTCCTTGTCACTGTGACACAGCTCAGCACTGCACACAACCAAATGTGACCTCTGTTTTTAACCCATCACCAAAGTGAACAGTGGCAGCTTTAAGAACCAGGGAGCAGTGAGTGGAGACGGAGCCATGACAGAGCACCTCAGTGGGAACTTGGCAGCTGGTGGACTAGAACCTGGAACCTTCTGGACCCAATTCTGCTTCCTTAACCACTAAGCCACCACCGCCCCCTTTTTTTAATATATATATATATATATATATATATATATATATATATATGACGACATAGAAAGCGTATCTGTAATTTTGGATTGTTAGTGCTGGGAGCTTAAGCCCATTTGTTTTTGTGTCAGACAGAGAAGATAAATTATGGACATTTGTCAACAGCAGAAATTTGCAACTAACTAGTTTGAATAAAGTGAGTGTAGGTGTTGTAGTGGAAACACACACAGGTCTCCAAAAGACCAGCCACATGCAAGGACTCATTACATTATGTAACGACCGGAAAATGAAAGAGAAGCAACATCTGGCTCTATTTTCACATTTTTTTTAGAGTGCAGAGTTTGTTCATATCTGCCTGAGCAGAGTCAACAAAACTAAACTAAACCCCATGTATGATCACCCCAGTAGAAAAACATCAACATAAAGTTGATGCATCAGGTTTTCCTGAATACCATCATGTAGTTGTTGGATTTCATTAAAATGTTAAATAACAGAAACTGCTTCCTTTTTTTTACTTATGCAAATGCATACAAACCATTGAATAAAAAATGCTCACCAACACAAAAATAATCAATAAATTGCTAAATAAGGCTAAAATAGAAAAAAGAGTCGGCTCATCTAAGGGAGCCCAGCGAAAAAGTGTCGACTCGACTAGTGATTTGATCAACTAGCAAAATTGAACTGATCCACTTAAGTCACATGACCACTGACCAGAGGGCAGTGACTTCGTGTGATCAAGTCCACTGGACATCTTTGTCCCTTGATTGTAGCAATTAAACTATTTAGGTTACCTTGTGTAAAAAAAGTAAAGTTATGTAATTTATTATGACTAAAATGTTATAAAAGTAAACATTAACATAATTAAATGGCCAGTATTTATCATGAGTTTTATTGGGTTAACAAAAAGATCACACAAAGTAACAATCAGTATTGAAAAAAAATTGTTCAAAAATTAATTGGTATTGAATTGAATAAAAATGTTAGATAATCTTAGATCATTTTGATGTTTTATACATTTGTCTGAGCCAAAAAAAAAAAAACAGATTTGACCAATCTGTTGTTTAGTCTTGATTACACACCAATTCAAAGTAACATTTAACCAGACACTTAAGGGACAGAATGAAATAAATACATGAGAGAAAGTGGAAGAGACAGTTACACATTTATTATTTTAGACATTAAACATTCATAGTTTTATTTCCCTTTTGTCCACAAAGAAAATTTATAGTGTTCAGCACATCCACTCTTCGTCTTTTGGTCAGTAAAGTCGCAAAGTAAAACATTTGGAAGTTGGTGGCAGGTTTGTTAAGATTTAGTCTTCTTAGGTGTAGCTGACTTAATCCCGATATGCTAAGTGAGACATCATGTGACCCACTGACCACGTTGTGTCTTTTTCAAAAATCTCACTGTTGCTGGTTTGACCTGTCTTTATTTGTTGCTCTTCGTACTGCACATGGACTCTGTGTTCTCAGAAGGAACATGATTGGTATCAACAGACTGGAGGGTAAAGAGGCCCAGAGTTCCAGGTTCCATATCAGACAGCTATCTAATTGTCTCACTGACACCAACGCAGAAGCTATGCTGCAGCAGAACCTGGACAGCAGTGCCAGCAGCGTAGTCAGGATGCTGTAAAACGCCTGGGTATGACGGAGCCTGTCACTGTCCCTGACCTGCTTACCAGGCCCTGGACCAATCAGAAAACAGAGGACAGACATGCTAAAGTAGGAGATGAAGAGGAGGGACAGAACGGAAAGACCCAAGATCATGAAAATAGGATACAGAGCAGTCAGATAGGTCACCACTACACACAACAACCACACCATCAACATGGTTACATTCCTTATCCTGACAAGTCGTGCTTCTCTTAGGCTGCGGTACATGATGGGGTGAACCACAGCCAGATGGCGCTCTGCACAGATGAGGTTGAGGAAACACATCTCACCGTACATGGTGAAGGTAACCATCTGAATCCCTGCTCTTAATAACTGCGTCTCATTATTGTAAAAGTCGTGGGCCATCAGGGACCAGCCCAGGATCCCTATGAGTTCCATCGCCATCATGTGGTAGGCAATGCAGTCAGAGTGACTCACTGAGAAGGACGAGAAGGAGGAGGAGCGACATCCCTGCCACCATCGCTGCAGACCGTCAAGGAGGATGAAGATGCAAAGAGGGAGAAGCAGGATGATGACGAGGATGCCAAAGGAGAAAAAGGAGCTGGCTGTGGACAGGCAGTTTGTCACTTTGTCAGAGAAGGGGTCATTGGTGGAGTTAAGAGGAGGAAGAGCAGTGGAGTCATTGAAGGAGGAGAGGAATTTGGATGACATTTCTGGAAGAGGAGAAAATGTGGAGTTGAATAAAAGATGTTGGTTCAGAGTCAGTGAAGAAAATAATTGGATGGTTGATGTTTTTTTGTTGTTGTTTGTTTTTCTGTTGATAAAAGAGTTAATGATTTCCACTGTCTTCTTCTCCTCACCAGACCAGACTCCAAATCTTTACACAGCAGTGATATTTCTTTACACTGAGCCTCTGGTGAGTGGTCTAATTTAAACCAAACTGACCTAAGTTTATCGGTGAAAACACTGAAAGATTATTATTTCTTTCTCGGTCTTAAAACATAAAATTTGAAATCACAAAATGACAAACTTCAGTTTTTAAGACCTTTGCTGAAAACAAAAACCAGACATCATCCAGGATCAAAACATCAACAAGAGTTAAATCAAACAAACAATAAAATTTAATTCTACATTTAATACAACATTTAATGTTACGACAGGGACCAATATTGATAGGGACCAATATTGAAAATAAATGATAGTAATCATTTAATTATTTGTATTAAAAACCTATTTTAATGTTTATCTATTTTATTAAAATAATTAACAAACTCCAAATTTGATCCATAAACCCTTTATTGTATTTTTATATCAAAGTTTTAAAGTAATTCATAGTTTTCACAATATAAACCAAATGATTAACATAGATCTGGTCTTAGTAAAATCCTAATAATTTAACAAAGACATTAAATACATAAATTGTACAATTATTAATAAACAACAACATAAATAAAATCACAAACCTGTGGAGTGTTTGTCTGAAACATCTGCGTCACACGCTGCTCTGGCTTCTGACTACAGTTTCACCCTCAAACTAATGACTCATGATGAGTGCTATGAGAATTTGCATCAAAAACATCAGTGTGACTAATGGCTAAACTATATATAGTCAGAGCATATACACACACTTTGTATCGATGAAGTGAATCTGTAGATCTTTAGACGTAGTTGTTCAAAAAGGCAACGTAACTTGACAGAAATCATACGTATTAAAAAGCCTTCTTTTGATTTATAGTGGTTTGTAACTTCACAGCAGCCTTTTCCCTGTCAAATAAATCACACACACACACAGACAATAATACACACAGAGCTGATACAGTGATTTGAATAAACATCAGATGATTTGAATTCTGTCAAGCTGGTGAATAATTGTTTGTTTTGGACCAACGCTAACTCAAGTTTTCCACTTCTTATGCCTAACTTTTCATTGCCAACAAATGAATATACTGACCGATATTGACCAATACAGTCAA
The DNA here is from genome assembly GCF_000523025.1 of Cynoglossus semilaevis. NCBI lineage: Eukaryota > Metazoa > Chordata > Actinopteri > Pleuronectiformes > Cynoglossidae > Cynoglossus > Cynoglossus semilaevis. Next base: position 28,227,733 of record NC_024307.1, on the reverse strand, counting down.
ATACTACGGTTTGATTAAATATATATATAAAAAAACGTATCTGCAGACCTGGTTAGGAAGGTAGAACAACAGGTGACCCTGTTTTTGGTGATAAAGGGAAGCTGTTGACACGGGAACGTCTTTAACAAATGTAAAAATGAACAGACCAACCAGACCAGAAATGGTCAGACTATAGCCTGCTGGACCTTCAACACTGTCCCGCCAAACACTGGCACAAAGTTTGTGAAGAAAATTTAATTAGTCTTCATTTGAAACCACTGGATGGAGACACACATTATTCATTATATTTATTGGTTCATAAAGCTAGACGTCAGACATACACGTCATTTACCAGTGTTGTCAGGTGTATGATAATTATCGCATTTTGTACGATGATTTCGCTCTCAGTACGATCAACTTTAACAAATGTAAAAATGAACAGACCAACCAGACCAGAAATGGTCAGACTATAGCCTGCTGGACCTTCAACACTGTCCCGCCAAACACTGGCACAAAGTTTGTGAAGAAAATTTAATTAGTCTTCATTTGAAACCACTGGATGGAGACACACATTATTCATTATATTTATTGGTTCATAAAGCTAGACGTCAGACATACACGTCATTTACCAGTGTTGCCAGGTGTATGATAATTATCGCATTTTGTACGATGATTTCGCTCTCAGTACGATCAAAAAAGTCACAAAAAGACCAGATGTACGATCATTTGACCGTTCCGTGAATGTGTGGTTGTGATCGAATGGCGCAACTTTCTATGAACCCTGAAGGCATCTGTTTCCATGTGACAAGTTTCCAGCCAATCGTGTTTTTTCTAAATGTGAAGTATGAGTGACGTCGACGCTGTTGTCTCAGGACTATAAGCATGATTGGCTGAATGCTGCACCTGCCCCATGAGACGCTCCAGTCGGGTCCCCGCGGTAGTCAATCGACGAAAATTCAAAAAAGAGGACGCTAAGAAAAGGAAAGAGGAAAAATAAGGAAAATTGAGAGACCCTCGGGAAGGAGAGGCAAAAAAGTTGGTGGCGAAAGTACAAGTAAGCAGCAGCATTGCCTCATAAACATGTAGAAAATACCGCCAATTTGCCGGGCAGCCGAGACCTGTTGTGGGTTTTGACAGCAAGGCTTTCTGTCGTTGCTACACAGAGTTGGTGGCTAAAAGAACGGTTAATAAAAACCACAGTAAATTACAAACGACACACACAAAATCATCCGAAAGGAAAAAGTGGCCGTGCATTAACTCCAACTTTATAACCTTTTTTTTCCGACTTTGAAACTGGAAGGCTGAAAACGTGACTGTGACGTAATTCCCAGCTCCGAAATGGGTCACCTGTATCTCCAACCTGACGGCACGATCACATCTGGAAGGCTGAAAAGGTGACTGTGACGTAATTCCCAGCTCCGACTTCCAAGGTAAATGAAACCAAGTTATGTCAAGCCGTTTAAACATTTAAACTTGTAATTTGTAGTTTACAAATAATTTGTAATTTGTAAACTTGAAACCCAAATCAATGTCAAAGGTGACGTCATTCATCGTATCATCAAGATACCTTGAACTTGAGTTATGTGGATATCCAGAACTGACCTGTGGATATCTGTAATTATGAAACCCATACAAATGAATGGCAAAGGTGACGTCATTTGCGCTGTGAAGTATGTCATTGTGGATATCTAAAATGTTCTTACAGATATCTGCAGTACATATCCAGCTTAGCGTTTAAATGTTAAAACGGCCATACCAGTTCGCGGGAATGGGAATCCATTCCATACCGACGCCACAAAGACGTTAGTGTCTGTTAGAAGCTAATGAACACTAGAGTGACTATAGCACATTTATAAACGTATTTTGGTTGTGACGGGTGTGTGATAATTTCCCTTAAAATACGATAATTTCATACCTCTGGTACCATAATCCTACATTTCCCAGCTGGCAGCGCTGTCATGTAAGTTACGGTGCCACAGGAGGACACTGGCCGTTATGGTTCCTGTACTGGAATGAACTGCTTCAATAATTAAGCCGACTTGTGTTGAGCAACATTCTTGAATGCTGTGCCAACATGCCACCTGCTGCAGCTTAGGTAGTGCAGGACATTTTTTAAATGTATCTCTGTGTGACAAAGAAAGAAAAGGGTGAGACAAGGTACGTCAAAGGGTGTAACTCCACACCGCCCATTGACTGGACACTGATGACTGTTCAGATGCAGTGGGAGCAGAGAAGGGAATGTTGGAGTTGGAAGAAATCAAGGCCTTTGAAACATTCTAGAATCTCATCAGAAATGTGTCACCTGGATCTCCAACCTGACGGCACGATCACATTTGGTGGGTATATTGGATGAGACAGACGAGGTCTGTGACGACAGTTCTCAGCCATATCCTGAAACAGCAGCCCTTAATGATGAACGGCTTTGAACATGGCAGGTCCCAATGACCTGCACGCACTTTCTCTTAATCACTTACTACTGTTCAAAAGAGAACCAATACTGCCACCTGGAGTGTTTATAAAGAATGACGTGTATGCTTGTATCTCATAAATATGATATATTAACTCACAATAACTAGACAGTATCTCACAATAACGAAATATTAACTCATAACAATGAGATAGCATTTCATTAGTATGACATATTTACTATACTAACAGTATCTTATTAAACATCCCAAGATACTTGTCCTGCATATTTCAAGCATCTAAGATCTGAGACGACTCAGCTGAATTGGGGCCAAAATCTCAATACATCCCCCATCTCGGCTGAATTAGGGCCAAAATCTCAATACATCCCCCATCAAATGTTTAAGATTTTTAAGAGATTTAGATCTAAGATTTCATTTTACTTAGTGGCTTGATTATGTGTATGTTGTCAGCCGTGTGACCACTAGAGGACAGCATCGACCACCGCTCTGCTTCGACACAGCAGCCTCGAGGTCATGATAGAATAAAGAAATTGGGACTGATTTTACTTTCCTGTGTTTAACCGTCTGCGTCTTTATTTTTTTTATGTCTTCTACATTTAGTTTAACTCAGGTTAGTATCACTACAGTCGGAAATTTAAACTCGTCCTGATTCAGAAAATCATTGGTTTCACAGTCGATCCACTGCTGCCTTCATCACTATCTTCAAGTGTGTTTTTTCTTGACTAGGTCATTGAAATTCCTTAATTTAGATTAACTTCAGTGACAAAAACTGACCACAGGAGGCAGTAGTGAGCCAGCAGTTGCTATATTTTGGTGAGCTTCAATCGCCGATTTTCCCTATTGGGTTTGGTATTTGGGGGTAGCGGTTTACCGTCACTAGTTTCCTGTGGATAAGGTCTTTTTATAAAGTGAGATGAAGCAATGAACATGTTCTTTATGGTGGTGAAAGTAGCGAGTTAATTCAGCTTCTCTACCTGTAGTTTATTTCAACTCAGTGTTAAGATGTGGTTAAAGGACTCTGTGTAATTTCTCTTTTCCTTCTACAGGGTCACAGTGAACTCACTTTGCTTCCTCCAGTCTCCACACAAATGTATTTGTTTGAGAGTGAAGATGACGGGAGTGAGAGCCGACTCCAGTCTGAAGATGCTGCCTCAACGTGCTTCTGTGCACATCACCAATTTAAGATCTGAGGAGCCAGGAGGGCAAGGTGACTTTGGCATAATCTGCCAATTTGAGTTTGTTAATGCAGGGGGAAAAAAACCCATGGGAGATGGAGAAGGAGGGAGAGCGAAGGAGACGGAGGGGGGTGAGCAGCAGGAGAACGTTGTTCTCTCTCATCTTTCTGTCTCCAGAGTCCATCATACACTAGTGACTGGATTTATGCAGTTATGTAAGGAGGTGTTTAGGGAGTTTAGGGCTGTTTACTTCAGCTTTTGACCTTTGATAAAAAATATTCAGCATGGTGACCATTGTTGAGTTTATTATTTCATTTTAAATAACATTAGATCAAAGATTATATATTTATTCTAGTGTAATTTCACTTTTAACCATTGCAAACCGCCACTTTATAGGAAATCACACATTCAGAGACACTGCTGCCTCCTGTGGTCACAAGACGTTTCTTATAATCTCTGATTTTTCCATGGGCAAAGGTTTAGGAGAGTGAGTGGCTTAGAGTCTCACTTCTCCGTTGAAGAATCCGTATAGCTAACGAGCTGTGAGAATTATAGGGGTTTAAACTACGGCCAATGACCGGACCCCTGTGATAACCACGCCCACAAACCAATTCATTTTTAAGATGATTAAATATAGTCAGAGACATTTAATATGTTCGTTTGTTTGCACTTGTTTTTGAGTGCGTTTGTTTGTGTCTGTGTGTGTGCGCGTGCGTCTGATGCGTTTCTCTACCGATGAAGATTTCTTTCATTTATTACACATGTTTGTGCGTGTCTGCGTGCGTGTGTTTCATTGGGCAATAGAAGCTCCCGTGAAGCTGCCGCACCTGCAGCGTCAAAAACAAATCAGAAAACATCTGCCACTCTAAAATCTGGCCCTTTCGGCAGTTATTTAAATGCTGGGAGCGTTGTGGTTTCACCTGTAGCGCCTAACCCGATATAAATCACTCCTCCTCCTGCAGCTCCTTCTCTCCTGGTTCCGCAGCAGCTGCAGAAGATGAGGATGCACCGAGCGGCGGTGAAGCGACCACCGCGTCTGCGACCAGAAGGCGCGGGAAAAAATAACAGAAGGAGGAGCTGAGGGGAGGAGAAGGGAACGAGGAGGAAAAAGGAGGAGAAGTGAAGGAGGTGGAGATCCCGCGAGAAGAAGAAGGAGCGACAGACAGACGAACAGAGAGAGGGAGAGAGAGAGACGGGGGGACCGTAACCAGAGGCAGGAGAGTAATTGATCATCACTCATTGATCAGTGATTTGATGAAGCTGCGGTGATTTTATTTATTTCACACTGGAGGAGGAGAGACTGCGTCTCCCAGAAAAGGTAAGAAGAAAAACCAACCACAGTCCGTCCCTCTCCTCCTCTCTATCCCAGTCTTCCTCCTCTTCATCCTATACCTCTCGGCTTGTACCCCTCATGTTCTTTTCCCCTCTCTTGTGTTCACCTGTTTTCTCCTCCACATCTCCACTCTTCGTCTCCTCTTTCACTCTTACATATATCTCTCATCCGCTCCTCCAGTCAGTCTTAATGTCATCCTCTAGCTCTCCTCGTTTTCCTTTCCAAACTCTTCCTCACCTCCTCTCATTCATCTTTTCATTCTCATCTTTTCTTCTCCTCCAGCTCCCGTTTCCCCCTCTCACATTCTCCGTTCCTCTTTCAATCCGTCACTAATTATTTTCCACATCTTTCCTATTTTTCCTCCTCTTCATTCTTTCTTCCTTCGTACACATTCTCCTCATTTTCATCCTTCTCCTTCCTCTCCTCATCTCCTCCACATTTTCTTCCTTCCCCGATGTCATCTTCTTTCCCTTAGCTGCTCTCCGTCCTTACTTTCTTCCACCTCACATTTTCCCCTGCTCTAACTCTACACCTTGAGGAAATTGGTTAATTAGTTATGTGATGTCACTATGCCACTGACCTGTTGATGTGTATACAGGTTAAGGTGTGTGTGTGTGTGTGTGTGTGTGTTTTCATAGAGAGGCTGTTCATCTACATTTACCCCAGTACTTCTCAAATGGTGGGGCAGGGCCCCCTTGTGGGACACGGTGAGGTGGTGGCGGGGGGGTAATAAGTGTACCACTGCTGTAATACTTGAATGCTAACAATCCTCCAGTCACTAGGTGGCAGCAACTGATACAGTGGTTTGTACAGATAAAAATATACACGTTATCAGGTTCTCAATTAGTATTTCCATTTGCGGGGGTGTGGGTCGTCAGGGGGGCGATGGGCGTGAAAACATTTCAGTCCCCAAGGTGGGGGGGGTGGGGTGTTACAGAAAATAATTGAAAACCACTGCTTTACCCTAATGTTTGTAAACCACTTTTAGCTGAAAGAGAAACAGCTGCTGACGGTCCACTGCTGCCTCCTGTGGTCAGTGTGTGTCACCAAAGACACATTAACAAATTTAACAAAATTAACGAATTTACTATATAAAGCAACTTAGGTTAGGATAGGATAGAAAATCTAAAAAAAATCATTTGTCATTTGAATATGATATATATATACATATTTATATATGTATGTGCGTATGTGTTTATATATACAGTATATATACATATATATTTTCATATATACATATGTATATATATACATATGTATATATGTATGTGCGTATGTGTTTATATATATATATATATCTAAACATATATATACTGTATATACATATACATGTACATACATACACACACATATATGTTAAAACAAATGTTCACGGCTCATTGTAGAATAAGACACAACAATAAAGTCCAACCGGTCCAAAGCTGGGATACTATTTTCCTCCTTCCAGTGACGGTGAAACATTTCTGTGCTGTTCAGTAAAGTTGACGCTGCTCCTGTTGATTGTGTAACACTTCACACCTCACTGATCCTCAGAGTGTTACCTCAGCAGCTGCAGAGATGCTGCTGCTGCTGCTGCTGCCAATCTGTGTGTGTGCACCATGTAGACCTCTGTGTGTGTGTGTGTGTGTGTGTGTGTGTGGCATTACCCTCCAGGACACTCTGTGATTAAAAAAACAGCAATGCAACACTTACACAGCAGAAAGAGCAGTAAGCAGCCACATCCAGCCTTAAAGCGGGCTCTTCAAGGTTTCCCAATCTGAAATAGTCCTTGATATGAAACAGGGCCTGGAGTCAAGTGTAAGCCTACCTTATTATCTCACATTCCATACCTGTCCATTTCAATGAAACAAGGGTTCATGGTTTCATGTTTTTGTTTCCAACCTGCAGAATATATTTTTAATTATAAACATTTCTCTTCCACCAAACCTTTTACAACCCCCTGGAGTACTACTGTGTTGAAGAACTGTGCTTTAAAAGGAAATTCAGGGTTTGAAAAGGCACAATACCATTTTTAGACTCTGTTCATCCTGTAGTGAGCTCCCCCCCCCCCCCCCCCACTATTGCTACAAACTATACAGAGGCTGTAAGCCTTATACTCTCCTACGTAAAAGGATGAAAAAATTAAATTGGAATTAATCTCACAGACCAAAGTCCATCCAAGAAATCAATGGTTTTAGCTACATGTTGTCCAGTGCTTGTTTTTAAAGTAAGTAAAATGCGCTGGACACTAAGTAATATTTTTAATTTATATTACTGATACAAGCTGACCACAGGGGGCAGCAGTGGGCCAGTAGCTCCTGTGTTACTGCGTGTTAAAATCACTGATTTTCTCCAAAGATTTTGCTGTTGTTTACAAACCCAGAATTGAGGTTTGATCTGATCTGCGATGGTTGCCGTTACACTCCAGTGCCATATTTATATGTGGAAAAGCTAAACAGAAATAGTGAATTGATTAGCATACATTTTTTTAAATAATTTCTACACACTGTCCTCTATCAGAAGTCTCTCTCTCCCCCCCCTCTCTCTCTCTCTCTCTCTCTCTCTCTCTCTCTGCTGTAATTGATGGCGTCATAAAATCGTAGAGGACTGGTGATTATTATTCTACGTTGCTGCTGGCATTTGAGAGCTGAGCAGCAGCAACGTCAGTCACTTCTGATAGCACACACACTCACACTCCTCTCTCCCTCCGTCTCTCCCTTTCTCTGTCCAACACACACACACACCGACACTAAACACAGAGGTTTACCGTCCTGTGTGTGTCTCCTCCACTCTCCACTTCATTATCTCCAGCAGTGATTGCCACTTTTAGAAAAGAAAAACGTTGCTCATGTGACAGATGACTGGTCTACGACTCAACCATTGAAGTAAATCACTTCATCTTCATGGCAACTAATGAAGTTTTATTGCGCAGCGTCTCTGGTGTCAACCACAGAACACACCATTTGAAGAACAGTTGGTACAGATCCCAAAACATGAAGAGTTTGGTCGCCTGGCTAGAAAACCAGCATCAAGCAAAGGCTCTGGCAACAAGAATGGGTCATGACTCACAACTTGGCAAGACCTATTAAAAAAAAAGATTTGCTAAAAATAAACTGATATTGATGCTACACAACGACCCCACCAATAGCGAAATGGAGCTTAAAGATCTTGATAAATATGTTGAAGTAATCGTCTCCAGGTTAGACCAAAGAAAAAAGGCTCAGAGCTTCGCCACGTAGCACAATGACAACCAGAAATACCAAAACAGCTAAACATGAGTCGGAAGAACAGCAGGAAGGTATTGCACAAAAGTAGAATAACCAAATCCAGGGTAGCTGAGGTAGCTTTTAACCTATTCTGATCTGCGCATCTTCAACGCACGTCGAGCCTGGAAGAGGCACGGCTATGTCGACCCGAGTGTAGATATTCTGGAAACTTAGGTGTTTACAACGTTCTTGAATAGACGTCGGAATTGCTCACAAAATCACCGATGGGACGGTGGATAACAGTCGTACTTCATACTTCACAGCTGCAGAACAACAGCTCCTGATGGACTTCTATGAAGAGGAATCCTTTTTAGCTTGACTTCCTGTGTGTGTGTGTGTGTGTGTGTGTGTGTGTGTGAAGGAAACTATAGTAGGAGCCTTCTTCTGGTTCCAACCAAGACTAAAGACTGTGTGTGACCGGCAGACAGTAGCAGATGGATGGAGAGAACTTTATGAATCCCTCTGCAGTGCCTTATGGGAAATGAGGCATATATTAAGCATATATGCCAGAGTAATAAATGAAACACTTGAATCAATATAAATGGACTGTTGCAGTTACTGACAGTCAATGGACTTCAATGTCAATGACAAATGACAATATAAATGGAACATTGTAGAAATACAGGTGAACCAGGAGGGTCAGTCGTAGTCTGGCTGTTGGCCTGGTCAGGAGCAGACCAGTTAGCTCTGTCCTGCTTTCTACAACCGACTCCAGGATAACTTCAGACAGATTAAGCAACATGTCCTGGTTTAATCCCTTATCTTGGTTTTGTAATGTTAGCCCTCAGGAGACTGAAGTCTGTAAACAAAACATTCTGTCGCACCAATCACAGACTGCCACAGACTAAGGTCCTTAGAGAACAGTGGTTTTAGCTCGCAGAGAAACACGACTGCTGGTCCACTGCTGCCTCGTGTGGTGAGTTGGTGTCACTGAGATAAACCTAAATAAAGAATCTATACACAAATTACGATGTAACTGCACTGTGTGTGTGTGTGTGTGTGTGTTCACACTGATTTGATTTTTACTGTTTTGCAGCACTGAATAACAACATCTACTGCACTTCCTGCATCCTCAAAACAACTGTATTAATTCGGTGTGTGTGTGTGTGTACTGTAGTGTAAGACTGCAATCATTTGCTTTTCAATTGCCTCCTGAGGGTCATTGAAAGAAGGAGGAGGAGGTGGAGGGAAGGATGCGGAAAAGAGGAGGTAACAACCAGGCAAAAGGAAATGGAGAGAAAAATCAGGAATTTCTAAGACCAAGCTTTGAAACACAAGACCGTTCCTACGTTCTCCTTGTTATTCTGCTGTGATTTTTTTTGACAGTTAAACTAAAGATTCTGAAGCATTTTCTCTTCTCCACCAAAGTCCACTGAACAATGAACCAATTCACAGCCTTACATGCAGATGGCAGTGTTAATTTTGACAACAAGGTCTGGTTCAGTCTTAGTCTTTTGAATAACAGGCTATTTAGTTTTAGTCATATTTTAGTCATCTGGCATGTTTTAGTCTTATTCTAATTTGACTGGACTAAATGTCATACAAGTTTTAGTCAGGAATATCTCTTAGTCTCTAGACTAAATATATCTCCAGAATTGCCAGTCATTGGAAATATCAGTTAAATCAAGTTGTTTACAAAGGGCTTAAGGTTTGACCGTCCAAGACAGGAACAGAAGCAGTTGCAATATGCAGTGTATGTATTTTTCTACTCCTCTGTCTATATAAAATCAAGTAGATTAAAAAAAAAAGTTTTCCAAAAAAAAAAAGGACCACATGTAGCTGTTATGCCATTGCACACAATCTCAAAGAATTGCTGTACTCCTTAATGTTCTGGTAAATCAACAAAAATTGTCTCTCTGAAAAAACACAAAACAAAACTCAAATAGAGATAAAGAACATATGTTTGGGTTGTAGTGTCATTGCACACAAAACTAAATATCCCTGTAAATTCCTACATATGATTGACATGGATTTGTTCACGTGTTGCTTAAGTGTTGATTATATTTCATCATAGTCTTCATCATCACAGCTGACGTTTTATTTAGTTTTTATTTAGATTTATATCCATGACAGGTGGACCAGGAGCTCAAATCAATGAGTGCTTTACAAATGTGGGTTTCCTGTTAGAACAGTCAGTGACATATACTCCTCAGCTCGCCCCCTCCCCCGTTTATATTTGTTAGCATACTGCAGTGAAATTAACACAGGAGAAATCATCGAAAAGCAAATTATTGTCATTTATCGTAATCGTATACAAACAGTAATGGTGGTACAGTAGTAGTAGTACGTAGTATTACTGTGCCTACCCTCCATTTATAAGTATTTAGTGCAAATGTGGAGAACCAGAAGATAATTCTCAACAACAATAAATGTTCTCCAGTCATCCTGCACTATTTGGAAACATTTGCACCCCCAGTGGACCCCCAGGCTGGAGGATTTTCTTTAGTTTGTTTAGGTCTAAAACTGCAACAAAGCAGCAACAAAGCAGGGCCAGAGTACATGTTTAATGTGTTATATTTACTCGGTATTCTTAAACGCTATCTCGCCTTAGCTTTAAGAAAAACCCAATGCGTTGTTATGTGTATTGTACTTAAACAAATGAATAATTCAGAAGACTTTTGACATTATGGAGTGTGTAACGTCGTTGCACCTTAGATAAATAAAAAACTCACAACCTTTGAGGACATTGGTGGTAAAACGTTCCTGAAGCTCCTGCTGTTGATTTTTGTCCTTCCTCTCTGTCTCTGCACATTTATCTGCTCACTCTGCCGCATTGTCTTCTTTACTTCACACCTCTGCTTGTCTTAGTGTATGTGTGTGTGTGTGTGTGCGTGTCCCTACATGGCCTTCTTCATCATTTCCTCATCTCCCCTTGTTGTAAATCTCCCCTCCTTCGTCCCCCTACTGCTGTCGCCTCTCCTGCTGACCATACGCAGTCTGTAAATAGGATTAAAAATCATCACTGAGTGTGTGTGTGTGTGTGTGTGTGTGCACAACTGGAGGAGGAGGAGGAGGCTATTGTTCCTCTCACTTGACCATTGTTCATCTTTTACTGCATTTTGGATTTTCTGAACAACATACTGTATAATGCGTTTCTCAGCTGTGAGCGTCCCCTGTGATGAGGACCAGCAACTGCTGCCTCCTGCTGTGTGGTCAGTTTGTGTGTGAAAAGAGCAGCACGCAGGTCACAGAGCCATGTTTTATTTACTGCTGCCCCATCAGTAGGTTCACATGCAACAGATTGTGACACTTTATATGACACTATATGAAAACATACAGGTTCTGTATTGAGCTGAGAAGTGTGTGTGTGTGTGTTTGTAAAGTTCATCATCAGGTGACACACACATACCTCTGACATTTCATTCCAACATCAGAAAAATCGATGTGACCAAAAGAAAACATTTACACCCAAAGAGTGCTTTTACGACCTCTGTGTTTGGACAAACTGCCCCCTGCTGACTACACAAGACGCCTCATTTATATAATAATAATAATAATATATAATGTAATTTAATTAAAAAATTAAAAAATTACAGACATTAAAAAATAATCATTTGAACACATCCCTGGGACCTGGCACACCTCATTGTTATTGGTTCTGGTTTCACCAAGTTTCCATAGTAACAAAACCTCATTTAAAAACTTGGTCTCAGTTGGATTTCATCATTACCTCAGTTGACGTTAAGACATTTCAATATTAATCTAAATGTCTTCCCCAAATGGACCCTGAGCCGTTGTTGTTTGTCTCCGCTTCTTTTACTCTGCCCTCCATTGATTATTTGATATTCTGTGTGAGTAATAATTTGAACACATCCCTGGGACCTGGCACACCTCATTGTTATTGGTTCTGGTTTCACCAAGTTTCCATAGTAACAAAACCTCATTTAAAAACTTGGTCTCAGTTGGATTTCATCATTACCTCAGTTGACGTTAAGACATTTCAATATTAATCTAAATGTCTTCCCCAAATGGACCCTGAGCCGTTGTTGTTTGTCTCCGCTTCTTTTACTCTGCCCTCCATTGATTATTTGATATTCTGTGTGAGTCTTTTACCTGAATCCCGTTACTGTTCTCCCACAGCAGCTCGCTTATTCTTCAGGGATCAATAGACTTTCATCCAGTCTCCATCCTCCAGCTGTCGTTCTAGTAGAGCCGAGACCAGACTTTGTAACCAGTCATCGGAGGAGAACACTTATGTGGACAGCAGAAAAAAAAAATCACATTTTATTGACACACCTGTACAAAAAGACAAGATTCAAACTGTTGTTTTATTGTCTGGAAGTTTTCAGCAGCCAGAGCAGCAAATAGAAAATAGATGTAACTCTTCTCAGGTTGTTACTACGGACTGGTTTAATATCAGAATAATCTCAGTGGTCGTCATACGATACAATGCAATCTCACAGTAAGTAACAATAGTTTTGGCTACAAGACGATACGTTACAGTACTATGTGATAATTGACACACAATACAATTTGATTTGTCACAAAATAACGGTACTACACAGTTGATTCAGTATGGGATGTTTTTTTTTTTTCTGACATAAGAGAATATAATTTGATACAATACAATTTGTTGCAATCTGATAGGACACGCTGCCATACAATACTACACTTTACAATAGTAGGGATGGCTTGATGTCTGATACTGATACTGCAACCTGGAGTATCTGTTGATACTGATATCACACCTTTACCGTCTTTTCTCCTCTAGCATGCTGCAGGCTGCCAATGCTGAGGCCATAGTGTCCTTGTTCGCAGCATGTTGCACAAAGTTCAGTTAAGTTAAGCATTTAAAGCTAAGGATCGAACAGGCTATAGTTGATTTCTTTCGATTTTTGATCCTGAACTTTTGGCCAGTATCAGACCCATACCTGTACCTGAGTGTTGGATTGAGCCAAAATAATAATATTATCAGTCACAATATGGGACTCTGTGGTACTTGCTGACTGGTCCAGCAGCAGGGTTGATTATAAATAATCTTTCATTTGTTGTCTGGATTCAGACGTGTCTGATTTCTAGGACAGGAATTCTTCTGCAGGTGAAGAATAATTGTTTGGTGTGGGACAGGGCGGACTCTATCAAGAGATATTTCTGTGACATCAGCGTGTTTGCTGTCGACCAGCAGCATGGTCGAGCACCTTTTCCTTTGTGTCTTCTGTTTTGATGGTTTGGGACTTTTTGACTTCTGTTTACTGGTACACACTGGGCTCAGGCAGCCGCGTTAACAAAGCTCATTCATTAGGTGTTTGTGTAACTACAGAGAGTGTAACATCTTCTGAATGATACATCTTTTGCACCTGTAATCAATAATAATAATCAAAGTGTTTCTTCTTCTCTGTGGGCCTGGTTGACCCACTGTCCAGCACTGGACCAGGAATCATTCTGGTTTTGTTTTGATGGTGAGTTGGTGGAGGACATTGTTGCCGTCCGGAGGTTGTTGTGGGAGAGTGTATAACCTTTGGTCTCGTCCTGTCTTCACACATTTACATTGTAAAACACCGCATCACCCTCGCCACCTGCTCCGATGTCACCAGGCCGCTCTGCACTTTTTCATTTCATCACTCATTTTCCTGGTGTTAATGGGGCTGTAATTCCGCCTTTTGCTGACACTTTGGCCTCTTTCAGAGGAACAATAAGATTTTTTTTTCCCCCCTGATATCACAGTGGAATTTCTCACGCGCAGATTTTTATCCGATGCTCTTCTTCAGCCCAGCCTGGCAGAGAATGAGCAGATTGTTGTTCAAGGACACTCTGAGTCTGGCTTTTCAAATAAAAACACAAGTGCTTCCTCAGACACACAAAAGCCTGGTTAAACTAGCGGTTGGTTCAAGTGAAGCTGGAAAAAAGGTTTTTTCTCTTTTAAACCAGGAGATGATTGAATGGACGACCTCATTCGTAACTGCTGTTAAGTGTTAGCATATATAGTTGGGGTTTTTTTTAGTGTGATTTAATGCGATGCTGAAAAGCAGTCTCAATGGATCATCATCCATTCATCACCAGCTGACTATCCTGACTATCAGGTCACACAGGGACCTGCAGACTCATTCAGCTGACCTGTCACCACTCCTCCCCCCCGCCCCCCCCCACCAGGTGACAAATGGTCTTTGACTTTAGGGCAATGCATTGAAATGACACCAGGATTTCAACCGCTGACCTTTTAGATGTTATGTCCATAATCTACAGCGAGTGTTATCTCACAGCATTGAAGACATTCTTAAATCAGGAAAGAAAAGGCTGCTGGGTAAAAACATGTCATGTAAACATATCGATTACAAATGTCCTTTCAGTGTCTTCTGGTTGATGATTGATTGGTTTGTTTGTTGAGGTTGATGAAAGGAGCTCCAGGCTTAGATGTCTGAGGTTTTTTAAATGCTGAAATGAAAGTGAAAAATAATCTGTTCCAGTAACATAACAGTGTCTGTATCAGGGCCGCCGCCACCGCTGCTGCTGCTGCTGCTGCTGCTGCTGCTGCTGCTGCTGCTCACAGCCCATAAACATGTCTTCCTTGCTTTACTGCCACTCCTACGGTCTATACATTGATCCGGGTTCACACACACACACGGTCACATAATTTAATTTAATTTTCTCTCAGTAAATCAGCATAAGGTATAACGTCCATAAAGAAAACCACTGATTTTAGCAGTAGTTGTTGATTCACCGCCGCGTCCATCGTAAAATTCATGTGTTATTAATGTAAATTTGTAGGTTGGTAATAAGAACAATATTTGTAATACGAATATCACACAAGTAATCATTTGCATTTATGATCTAAATTCAGGGATTTGTTTTTTTATTGACTTTGGCCAAGGCTTTGACCAAAGTCAAGCCAAGACTTTTTATAGAGACCTATATATATATATACTGTATATATATATATATATTCATATATATATATATATGTATATATATATATATATATATTCATATGTGTGTGTGTCTGTATATATATATACATATATATATATATAAAATTATAATATAATAAACAGGAACAGGAATATTATTATTATAAGAGGAAGTTATAATGATGCAGTCAAAAACCAGCTAGCACTAGCACTGACACCGGAGTCCACTCATGAAAAGTTCACTCATGAAGTCTGTCAGCACTGTCAGTTTCACTGAAATCTATTCTGATCCTCTGCACTTTATTGTGAGTGTTTCTGATCCGCGTTATAAAGATTATTACTTGGATGCTGGAATAAAGCAGTGCGTATGAGAAATGATCAAGCAGTTGACTTAAATAATTTGTATTTTTATGAGAGAACTTATTTAATATGACAATCTTTCAGTAGGCCTGTACATTATCATTTGATGTACACATAAGTGGGGTCAAGTTTAACATTTTATTTTGATTTGATATTTTATTCTATATTGTGCGTTGTTGGAATTTGTTAAATGCAATTTCATGATTCTGTATTAGTATACATTATACATATTCCTTGAAACATTAATATTAATTTATGCAATATCCTTGAATTTTTTGGGGGGGTTTAGTTCACAGTCATAGTCATAAATAAAATGGTACTAACAATTGGCATAATCATTTCTTTTGGTGTTTGCGGTTTTCGGCCTTGGTTTCCTCATTTTTGGTTTTCGGTTTCAGCCAACAATTTTAATCACTAATATATATATATATTATACAAAAGTCCTGCAAGGGAGTTAGAAATGAAACCCTAACCTCAGCCTGATAGACTTTGATCTTATGATGAAATCATAACGCAGCAGGCTGAGTCAGATTTTTGTTGTTTGTCCTCATTCATCATATCATGTACGGCCACGTTCCAACATGCTCTCTCCTCACTGGTATCCATGTCCTGATTTAATCAGCTGATAGCTCTGAACTGTTTTGCTCTCAGAGAGGATGAAAAGAGATTGTCTGACCTTTTGTTCTGCGTTAAATGTTCCCCCCGAGGCCTGAATAAATATGATCTGTCACCACACCAGGATTCATCTGCTGCTTCCTCTCCAACAAACCCTGCAGCTGCTGCCTGGGTTTAATGTGAACCATGTCATTCAAACAGGGCACAGAGTGAGGCGAACGTGTCACAGAGTCGATGTCACACAAGAGAATTCAGAATTTTATACCAAAAATTTTATGATTTCAATACTTGGTTTTGGCCCTAAGGTCACAGCAACCTGATGCTGATGTGAAACAATGGTGACTATGGCACCAGGGTACCAGGTGACAGGAGTGGGACTAATGACAGACATAGGTGAGTGTGATCAACCTGATTTCCGCAGGAGGACAGGCAGACCGACAGACCAACAAATACAACAACAGACTGTAGTTAGCAGCTCTGACAAGATGATCCTGGACTAGCTAAAAGCTAAAATACACTGACGCTCAAACACATGCTATAAAAATGTGTGGATCTGTTAAATAAAAATAAAACAGTAACTAACATTAGTTAGCTCACAGGACGACGGGATGACCACTAGGTTTAGATATGTCGTGCTGTCAACTCAACGTCAACCGTCTTTCATTCAGATCCACCTTAGTGACATACACTGACCACAGGAGGCAGCGGTGGACCAGCAGCTGCTGTTTACTTTCTGAATTTTGTCACCGATCACACATTGGTGTGTTTTACAAAGTTTGTATTTTTCCAGTTGTAAAAGGGAAAACAGATTTTTATGATTCAGTGGACTAAAGACAACTGTTCCTGTCTCTCAAATGTCTCTGGTTTGATTCCAGCTTAGTCAGTAGTGAAACACAAACAGAATCCCTGGACTCAGCATTTGAAATGTAAATGTTCATTGCAGCGAAGGGGCAGCGGGGGAGTGGGGGAGGAGAGGGGAGGGCGGCTCTACAATTTTACACAGTAGAACTGCAGAGGTCAATGTGCACATTTAGGAAGATGAAGCAGGAGTGGAGGAGATGGACCAGGAGATGTTGAGGAATGAGTGTGTGTGTGTGTGAGTTAGACTCCGCCCCCAGGGGAAAATCTACAGTGTCTTTAGTGTCAGTCTCTGATTGATTGACGGCGCTGCAGGGATGTTAGAGCAACACATTAGATCTGATTAGATCACATGACCAAAGAGAGAGAGAGAGAGAGAGAGAATTGGTCCCACTGCACACACATCCCTGTCACTACGTCACATTGTGTGTGTGTGTGTGTACCCAGTGTGTATGTTCGTTTCCCCGGTAACTGTGACAGTTATCGTAGACCCTGGAGGCGGTAAAACGCTGTCCTGTCTCTGACATCGCCCTCATCCTCATTCTGACTCCAAAACTGTCAACAGAGGTTTGGTAATCTGTCTGTTACTAAAACTGCAGAAGGGCGACATCTGTCTGTGGAGATGAGTAATAACCCTACAATCATATTTCATCTTCGTGTAGATCCAGTGTGGAGACTTTTCTCCTCCTACGCAATCTCCATTGTGTGTAGATATCTGTCTGGTGATTTGACAGAGCACAGGAGGGAGAGATAGCGCCCCACTGTGGCCTGATGTTTTGAGCTGTGGGCACAGAACCCTTTGGACTATTTTCAAAGTGGAGTTTATTAAACAACAACCTAAATCTTTGAACACTATACACCATAGAGAAATCTAGGGACTTTAGTTCACACCTCAGATGTTGGTCCACTGCTGCCTCCAGTGGTCAGTTTGTGTCACTGAGGGTAAATTAAATGAATTTTTTTTATTTGTTTGTTTGTTTTATCATATTGTTTTGGGAAAATGGACAAACTTGGAAATTTAAGTTGGAAAATGTCCTACCTTGTCATCTTAGCCGATAGGAAGGGCTGAGTGTTGCAGGTTCCAAACCTCTGCAGTCCCTCACGATCCATCTGGCGGCTGTGTCAGTCGTAGACTTAATGATTGATGGTGTTTTAAGCTTAAGGTAATCCAGTGAAACAAAAACCTTTCCTCACAGTGTGTGTAAATACCATGTGTACCAACTGCACCAACAGATACACATTCTGACCAGGCCTTTAAAACCTTAATCAGTTTATTTCTGACAGTCCTAATGTATATGTACATTGTACATGTAAGATAAATATGATGAGTAAAAACTGAGTTTTTTTTAATTACATTTCCCCTGTCCTCCTCCTTTTTTCCTCTTCACCTTCCCTCCAGTCGAAGGAACCCTCTGTAATGTGAAGTGATTGTTTCTGTCCATTACGCCTTGATCAGCTCGGCTGAAGTCACATTACACAGCCTGCTGGCAGGGAAAGGACAAAACATCGAACTCTGACTGGAAAGGGCCTCGAATAAAAAGTAGACATTAAGGACGAGTGGGCTGAGTCAGCTGTCCTCTAACGAGATACGTGAGGACCAGAATATCTAAAACACACATTTTTATCTATTAAAACCAAACAACTTTTTTCTTGGTCTTTACACCTTTTTTTTTTTTAAAGAATAATTTATGAATGGGTTTGGTAGCGGTGTGATCAACAACAGAGAAGATTAGACACAGTTAGACAGAAATAAATTTGCTAAAATCGTTAGCGCTGAAGGAGAAGATTAAATCTCTGATTCTCTCTATGGACTTTGGTGTGGGAGAGGGAATGTTCTGGAAATTGTCGACGGGATTATATTCTGTGTGCATACGACTGTGTGTTTGTGTATGTGTTTATGGAAGGTCCTCGGTGTAACATCAAAGCCAGAGCTTTGATTAGATAGATTCATATCTGCCTGCTGTTCTGACTAGGTTATAACACACACACACACACACACACACACACACAGATTATTATTCACACTTCATTTTCTCTTGATTTCTATTAGTCAAATTGTGATTAGATTTTAGCTAACCATTAGCTAATGTCAGCCAACAGTTGTATTTATCCAACATCAGGTGAATTCTGGCTGTTGATAGTTTTTTTCTTTCGTAGCATTTTGGCCTTTTTTACCCTTTACACTCTATAAAAACAAATATAAACAATGGGTGTTTGGCTAATTGTCCCAAACTAGCTTTGACCTTTTTGTCAAAATTGTTAAATTTAGATGATACTTTTGACATGAGCTAACATTTAAAACCTTCTGTGCTAACTATTAGCTATTCCCTCGTCTATTTTTTTCCCCTTGTTTTCTAGTTGTTGTTTTTTTTATATTTCTCTGTTCACATTCAGATGTCTGTGAGAACTGAAGGGTCATGACCTGCTGAAGTCTTACCCTGCTGTGCGTGTCAGTGACGGTTGACGAGACGTGGCGTGTGTACCGTTTCAACACTATCCTGGTATTGTTTCCATGACGACCCCTCTGCCTCCTTTTGTCATGACTAAGCATTTCTCTGTGTGTGTGTGTGTGTGTGTGTGTGTGTTACTATAACAGTGAAACAATAGCAAACACAACAAAATGATGGTAGACTGGATCCACACACCGCCTTTCAACGTGCATACACACACGTACATACAACTGATGCAGAAGTGATGACAACTCAATTTATCACTGTTTAGAATAATTGTGTGTGTGTGTGTGTGTGTGTGTGTGTGCCTTGGTGCACACTTATTCAAGTAAACTACTCTACTCCTGTCGTCCTCTTGCTCTTTTGCACACACACACACACACACAGACACACACACACAAAGGCCAATTAAGAAGACTGATGTAGCCACAAATCCAATTATAGTTGAACGTACAATTAACAAAGAGTAAATTAAAGGAAGGAGAGAAGGAGGAACACAGAGAAAAAAAGACTGAGGGATGAATTAATGACTGAAGTAGGAAAGAGGAGAGCAGAGAGGAAAGGACTTACGGAAGGAAAGATTGACAAAACAGTGGCGGAATGAAGGGAGAAAGGAACTAAAGAAAGAAAGAGAGAAGGAAAGTGAGGAAGCAGTTGTGAATTGGGGATGAAATGTGAGGAGAGAAGGACACTGAGCCACAGTGTCTTAAAGAAGTTAAAATGTCAGAGCATCGCTCCGAGGAGCTGGAGGCCGATGAGGGAGGAAGTGACAGAGGAAGTGAGGGATGAGGCAGATAACAGATGAAAGGATGGATGAAGAGGAGGAGGACAGGAGCTCTCCAGATACAGGGTTGTGACAGACAAACGGAGGAGGTGAGGAATGAGATGTGAGACGGGGAAGAAAGAAGGAAAGAATGGAAGGAAGGACAGATGGACAAAGGGGGTAAGGAAGAAAGGATTAAATGAAGGAAAGACAGAATGATGAAGAGTGAGAGGAAGAACGACAAAAAAGGAAGCACGGAAAGGAAGACCGAAGAAAGGAAATGATGGGACGGGGAAGTAAAGACATAAAACATGGGGGTGAAGGTTAACAAAGCCTGGATCAGAGACCAAAGAGAAATCTGAAAAAAATGAAGGACAGAATTCCTGATGTTCCCTCAGGATTGGAGCAGGATCAACTCCTTTCTCCAACACCAAAATACTGCAGCTTCTATATTTAGATCATTACATAACAGAACAGATGACATCATCATCATCATCATTATGGATGATGAGGATGAGGAGTTTAATCTGACAGATTTTTGTTCTTGTTGAAAAAAGAATAGTCAGGATTTAAATTGAGGACAAACTTTATGAACTGACAGGAAAAAGACAGGAATCTTGATTTGAACCACCACAAGCAAAGACAGGAATCTTGATTTGAACCACCGCTAACAGGCTAAAAATAATCTGGTTCACATTGTCTTAGATCTTCAGCAGTTTGAGGAAACAGCCAATGGTTTACTTTCCTTATTTTACTTTAATCAGTGATTTTAGCTCAGGAACACATTGGAGTTGCTGGTTCAGTGCTGTCTCCCGTGGTCTGTTAATGTTACTAGCTAAAGAATTTCATATAGTGAGGTCACTGAGTATGAACTTCTGAATGGAGCAATAGCAATAGACCAATAAATGAGCTGAAACCACTGGTGTTTGGTGGAGGGGTTTGGGGTTTTAGGATTCTGTGTGCTTCATGCAGGAGTGTTTTCAAACCAGCCACAGTTGTTACCTTACACACCAAAGTCCATAGAGGACATGAGTGATGCTCAAAGTGACAGAGAACGTATTGATTCACTATGGAGGGCTATTTCATCACTTTGGTTTTCATAGTTCTTTATTCACAGTTACGCTGACCCCAAAACTGAACACTGGAGGCAGCAGATGACCAGCAGGGTCTCTGGGAACTTAAACTGCTGATTTTCTCTATGGACTTTGGTGTAGGAGAGTGGGTGGATGACAACCTTAGACAGCATTTATGATCTGTCTCTCCTCATGTCCTTGTCCTCGTCTGGCTCCTTCAAAGAGCAGTCAGCTGTCTGTAAAATGCTAATACATGTCACTACCTCATAAAAGTGGTCTAAAAAAAACCCCATCTCTGATCTCCAGGAGTCAGATGAATTTAATTTTTATCCATGTCCATCCTTCATTTCCTGTCCGCCTCTCTCCTCCAGCCTGCTGACTCTTAAACTGCCCATATCGCTGCCCCCCCCCACCCCCTCCCCACCCTGCCTGCTGTAAATGCTGCTGCCTCCCCTCCTTCTTATCTCTCCTCCTCAGAACCTCTCCTACAGCCTCCTTCTTTTACCCACCACTGCATTTTTCTGTACTTTCTTCTGTACTTTCTTTCAACCAGCACCTCATCAGAATTCTCAGCACACTCCCGTCCTTTCGTCTCAGTGTGTTCCCGTCTCGTTCTACTTCTGGATCAGAGCTGAAACCGGACGCAGGTTTTAAGCAGTTGGACGAGTTTCCCCGAGCCCGGTGCTCAATCAATCAACCAACCAACTGAGTCCGCCTGTAACAACCGTAGATCAGATTTGTGAATCAGTTCATTTGACGTAGACAGTAAAAGTCTGAGCCTCATTTTACCCTTGAATTCTGAGGTCAATGTCTTCAAGGTTTTCCAGGCCAAGGACCCCAAACTGTTATAGAGACGGAGCAGGGCCCCTTAGTAAACAGTCTTCAACATTAACCTGAGTCTAGACCTGGTGTGGGCAAACTTTTTGACTCATGAGCCACAATTGTCCTATAACTGAACAGGGGGGGGGGGGGTCAGGAGCAGAGAGATGGAGCGTTGGTGTGAACTAAGAGAAATGACCTGTAAAAGTCACACATAAAGGCTAAAATGCTGAAATGCATTTAGTCTTCTCTACACCATCTATTGGGGAAACGCAGGCATTGCAGGGAAAGGGCAGAAGTATAAGGCTAATATAAATTAATAACAGAATTTGGACAAGTTTGGTGGGCCGGATTAAAAGGCCAAACGGGCCACATCAGGACCCCAGGGCCGTAGTTTGCCCGATGCCTGGTCTAGTGTCAATACCTTTACACAATATACAGTCCCAACCTCTGGTCTAAGTGACACCAGAGGAGACATCCCCCTTGTGGTTATTCAAATAAAAGTTGTTAAATATAGAGTAAAAAACACCAGGAAACGTCTATAGGGTTCTAAGCTTGTAAACCACTCACTCTCCCACACCAAAGTCCAGAGAGAAAACCAGTGATTCAAGCTCACAGGAACACAGCAGCTGTTGATTCACTGCTGCCCTGTTTCACATGTTCAAATGTGTTATTATTGGCTTTACTGTTCAGAATCCACGACCACAGGTGGCAGCAGAGGACCAACAGCTGTGAGCTAAAAACAATGATTTTCTCGGCTGACTTCGACATGGAAGATGGAGTGGATTGCTTCAGCTGAGAAGATTGAGAAGAATGGTGTGTCGACAGACAATATTGTTTCAGTCCCTGACACCTAACTCCAAGAATGCACTTGTATCTTTTTTCATCTATAGGCAATTTAAAGAGTACTGCTAAATCTAGTTAAAATGTCACACTTTTTTGAGGCAACAGTGAATCTAACACTCGTTTCGTGTGTTCTTTTAAATCACTTCTTTTTCTCTGTGCACTGTGGTGTGGTCGTGTGAGTGGCCTTTTATAGTGCAGTGTCCTGTTAACTTTGAGATAAAACAGTCAACATGGTCTTCAGATGCTGCCGCTGCTGGGTCTTTGTTTAAACACCGTCTTCAGTTCTGTCAGCTGCACGTTCTAAATCAGAGCCAGGTGGTTGTTGGCTCAGGAGTCGTGCGTACGGTGTCAAAAATGTGTCAGGGCTTCATGCAGCTGAACTTTCCCTTTAAGGTAAAAAAAAAGGTAAAAGAGAAAAAAAAGAGAGAAGTGAAAGAAGGCAGGGATGGATGGAGCGAGTGAGGAGCCAAGCGTATCTGCAGTGCTGTAACCACACTTAGTGGAGTGGTGTAAAGTCGTCAGCACAAATTCAGCCCTTACTGTGCAGATCTTCAGTACATCTGCATTCCAGCGACACACTGCGGGATTGATCTCATCTCATCTCATCTGTGTGATTTAGGTGTCATCAGTGTAAAACGCAGCAGTGAGCAGATCTTTAACAAAAACCCAGTATGTAGTGAGTCACTGTTGGGAGATCAGACACAGATTCACACACTCTCCTCCAACCAGAGTCCTGCCTTCAACCTGATGCAGAGTGCAGCAGGTTGACTCCACTCTCAGCTGCAGGATTTTTCCCTCCCTCAGCATCACTTTGTTTTTCCTTGATCTTGACTAAACGAGTGTTTGTGTGCTGCGCAGTCAGCAGGTTTGAGTGTGTGTGAGTGTGTGTGTGTGTGTGTGTGTGTGAGCTGCCTCTGCATTCACAAAGGAAATCCACACAAACTTTTCCTGAAAAACTCTGAGAAGTTTACATTGAGCTGACATTAAAGGGCTTTACTGCTGAAGCAGCAAACCATATACCCATAGACCTGAGGCCTTTAGCAGCTACCCCAAGTGGTCCATAAAGGTACTGCAAGGAGAATGTTTTTCTTAGTCAGACAGTCTTTTTGGACCCAGGAAATTGTTTTCCCCAATGTTTTCTCATTCATTAAAAAAACTGTTTTTGAATATTAATATTTATTTTAATATAAATTTTATAATAATAATTTATATATTTAAATATATTAAAGTATGTGTATTAAAGTGTCTTTAAGTGACCCCAGTGGGTCATAAAGGAAAAAGTAAAGGAAAGTGAACTCCTTGTCAGTGTGACACAGCTCACCACTGCACACAACCAAATGTGACCTCTGTTTTTAACCCATCACCAAAGTGAACAGTGGCAGCTTTAAGAACCAGGGAGCAGTGAGTGGAGACGGAGCCATGACAGAGCACCTCAGTGGGAACTTGGCAGATGGTGGACTAGAACCTGAAACCTTCTGGACCCAAGTTCACTTCCTCAACCACTGAGCCACCACTGCCCCCATTAACATTACCATTAACCTGTTCTGTTAACATGTAACACTGGTTATCACCGAGATCACTATTAACTTCTGGATTCCACTTCCTGTTTCAGTCTGAATCCAAACTTGGTCTCTTTCCTTACCTCAGGTTAGTCTGAATCAAAACTTGGTCTCTTTCCTTACCTCAGGTTTTCCAGATGAATCCGATGACACAGCTGTACTATAAGAAGGTAAGTCTCACAAACATACACACAAACACACCATCAGTCCATCAGTGATGACGTTAGTGACAGGCGTGTGACCCTCTGCAGGTCACCTTTACAGTGACCTCACTGATCTATGTCATGTTTTCACGAGGAGCTTTGAATGGTGACATGATGAAATATGAAGCTCACTTTCACTCCGTGTCTCAACAACCATGGAGTTTTACCCAATGAGAAGCCTTTAACCTGCAGTAGGCGGGACACAGAACATTCCCACGCTTCTTACTACATTTTGATACTGTGTAAATCAATGATCTGTAAGATGATCAAACGATTTCAAATGTGAATAATATCTAAGTCTGCAGTTTAGTTCAATTATTCTGGTATTTACTTTCACCTTCACTCAGATACCTGTAGGGGGAGCTAAATGCACGTCTGAAGCTTCTGTCACTCACATACACTGATGCCCTGTTTTCATATGGTGTAAACCTGCTCCTGTACACTGGGTCGGAACACATTAAGGACACTTAGCACAAAGGCTGCTGTAGGTGCCCTAGCATCTCTAATAGTTTGTTAGTGGGGTGTTGTCATGGCCCATTAGGGCCGTAGCGCCACGTTAACGTCACAGTAACATGTTAGTGTTGCAGTAGCAGGTTTGGTAGTTGGGGAATTTATCGACCTGGACAAATGGAATCTCACGCCATAAAAAGATGTAGAAATCAAATACGTTTAAATAGCACATTTATAAAAATCATTTTAGTTAGCTGCACGACTGTAGCTAAAGGAGAGGATGTACCGTCCGCCTCACCCTCAGTGTCGTCTCTGCATGAACAAAGACAGAAGCATCATTTAATATTACCTTGTTGGGCTTGGCCATGTTTTGTGATTATGTTCAACTTGTACTGTTGGAATGCTGGAATAAGTCCGATGTCCCATCTTCCTGGAATGCAGCACATGACTGTAGGAACTAGCTGCTACTTTAACCGCACCTGCAGCTAGCAGAAAAACAAAAAATGTTCAGACGCAGCTGTGTTGATCAAATAGTTTGTGTCTTTGTCTGGCGCTAGGCGACATATTCGCCGTACCGCGATCGAATCCCACTTCAGATCGTACGAGCTGAGGTGGAGCTATCAGCGGAGGAGAGGGCGTACCTCACTGCTGTGGAGAAAGGTACGGACCAGCCGACTTTGACCAACACCACCGTTTTACCTGCAGATCATAATAACTGGTCCCTCCTCGTTCTCCATCTCAGGCGACTATGCAGGCGTCAAACACGCTCTCCGTGAGGCGGAGGTCTACTACAACATGGACGTGAACTGTCTGGACCCACTGGGCCGCAGCGCGCTCCTCATCGCCATCGAGAATGAAAACCTGGAAATCATGGAGCTGCTGTTGGACCACGGCATCCACACGGGTGATGCCCTACTCTACGCCATCAGGAAGGAGGTGGTGGGTGCTGTGGAGCTGCTGCTGTCCCACCGTAGACCGAGTGGAGAGAAACAGGTGAGAGGGTTGACCCACTGACCTGCAGTCTGAGACTAGCTCCTTAAAGTTAACTGACATACGTAGCAATGAGCAGCTGTGAAACAACTGAACAGTTACAGGTAAGACACTCAGATGCTTTTTAGTTTTCCAAAAAAAATATCTTCAACAATTCATCAACTCTGGAATAATAAAGGAAATGATAGCATTAGCTACCATAGCATAGACAGACGCTTACAAATAAAGGAACAGTTAAACGCTAATGTAGTGGCCACAGTAGCATCTATGGTGGCTACGCTAGACTACACAAGGGCTGCCAGCTACAGCTCTAGCTAGCAGCTACAGTAACAGTTACAGAGCTAGCCAAAAGAGAATTAGTCCCATAATAAGAATTTATTTATGAACTATATATATATATATTTAACTAAAATGTTTGAAAAAGTCATGTTAGTGTTCATACCAGAATTTAAGAGCAGATAATATTGTCATTAGAGGTGATATTGGCAGCTAACAGACAAACACAGTTATAATAGTGTTGTGATAGCAACATTAGCTGTTACGTTGGTAGCTAACAAACTGTAGCAGTTGTAACAGTATTTACACAGGTAAGCTAACAGCTGCTGTATCTACACCAATGGCTATGAACCATCACAGTAGCGGGTGTTAGCACTACTTATGCATAATTATTTCTTTAAGTGTGTGTGCGTTTGTCTTTGTCGTAGCACGTGTGTTAATGAACATCCTTTCACGCCACATTCTGCTGTGGAGTAAAATTAAGAAACCCTTTTTTTCTGTAGACGCACTGTGAAATAGGATTCAGATGCAGACACAGCTTCTCTGTGTGTGTTTGTGTGTGTGTGTGTGAGAGAAAGAGAGAAAACATCAACAAGGAGACATGTATTTAAAATAAATTAATAAATATAAAGAGATGATGGTTTAAAATGTTGGACCATGACTGAGACTAACTGAAGTTAGATGCTGTATTACCATGGAAACCAATCCTTGGCTGAAGCATAGCATTGTGGGAAGGAATGTTTTTTTGGTCCGTTCTCAGCTGGACGAGGATGAGAACAAATCTGTTCTTACTCTGCTACTGTCCACTTCACTTTGAAAGATAAAAACAGTGGACTGAACTCAGACTAGAATAAAGGCTCAGTTCCAGGGACACTTTTCAGACTCGGTGCTTGATTTCTGCTGCTTTGACCACAGTGTCCACAGACTTCACTTCAGATTCATCCAGTCTAATCCAGATTCCTGTGTGGTTGTTTTACTCAGGTGCCATCTTTGATGATGGACAGTCAGTTCTCAGAGTTCACCCCTGACATCACTCCCATCATGCTCGCTGCTCACACCAACAACTACGAGATCATCAAGCTGCTCGTACAGCGGAAGGTGAACCAAACCTTAGCCTCACCTTTTTCTTTGTTTTCTTCTATTTCACCAACTGTTCACGACTGCAGTTAGATTCCATCTAAGTTCTAGCTGCTCATCAGTGCTGCTATTCTTTGCTGTACTTTTGCTGAAGTGACATTTTGGTTAGATTTAACCCTTGATAGCCTTTTGCTTAGTCGAGGTTTATCTAGCTTCTTATTGCCTTTAAAGTAAATTATTACTTTTTAAAAAATATTTTTCAGTAGCATTAACAATGTAAAAAATTTTAAAAATATTTTTCAGTAGCATTAACAATCAAGCATATGATTAGCACTTTTTGCTAACCTTTGGCTAATTTTCAATTCTTTTTTACTCTTCTGAGCTGGGTTTTAGTCAGCTGTTGGCCACTTTTTAGCATCTTTCTTTAATTTTTTACTCTCTCACTCTTGTGTGTGAGTGTCTGATACCTAAGAAAAAAGATTAAAGATGTTTTAGTCTCTTGTGCAGTAAGTTGATTTCTTTCAGGTCAAAAATTATTCGTAAAAATGGAGAATTCTTTTTTTGTTACAAAGTCACAGTAAAAACCTTCTTCACATCTGTTATCTGATAAATATTCAGCTGCTAAAATGATGCTGCAGAAAGTCTGTTGTGTATTTCTGTCTTCTATCTTATCAGCCATGACTTATCCTGTCGTTGTTGTTCCCTGTAGGTCACAATCCCCAGACCACACCAGATCCGCTGTGACTGTGTGGAGTGTGTCTCCAGCTCAGAGGTGAGACGTTCACACTCGCGTTACATCTTATTTACACCTGACATTTCAGTCCAGGTGAACACTTGATTGTCTACATCAGTGAAGACATGACGGCTGGCTTTGACCTGGAAAACAACACCACACACACACACAGACACACAGACACGTAGGCCACATGCTGAGATGTGAAACATTTATCCAGGTCAGTCTGACGCTGTAGCTTCTGACGTCTCTGTGGATCTGCTCCTCCCTCCGCAGGTCGACAGCCTTCGACACTCGCGCTCTCGTCTCAACATCTACAAGGCTCTGGCCTCGCCGTCCCTCATCGCGCTCTCCAGTGAAGATCCCATTCTCACTGCGTTCAGACTGGGCTGGGAGCTCAAGGAACTCAGCAAGGTTTGGATGATGACCTCTGTGGCTCAGGTGTCCACACCTGAATGATCAGTGTGGATTCTGTCCTGGGATCATTTAATTTACAAACCACATACAGACGTTTGTAAGAAAACGTTTTAAATCTCAGACACAGTGTTGTCACTCTTGCCTCAGTCAGTACATTAAAATGTGTGAGGTTGTGATTTTGGTGTCTCCAGTCCTTCGTTGACATAAATTCAGTTACTTTTGGGGTTTGTTTTATGTTCTTCCATGACAACCGTCACCTGGACGTTTGGTTTACGTTTTGTGCTAACCTTTAGCTGAATTTTTGATATAGATAGAGATATTTCTGTCAATCCTTTTGTTCTTTTAGTTATGTCTGGGGTCATAGTGGAGATAACCTTCATCTATGTCAGTGATTATTAACTGGTGGATCGTGGGCCAGATCAGACCGTCCAACCTGGCCCACAGCTGGATTCCAAAATCAACATCCAATAATAGTGTTTGACAACATTTTGATTTTGATTTCATTTTGTTTGAGTATCTGCCCCGCAAGGTGTCTGTTCAGAAAAACTGTGGCCCTCCAACAAATATAGCCAGTGACCCCTGACCCTGACCTATGGTTTGGCCAACTTCTAAATATTTTTTGTCCTAACCTTCAGCAAATATAAGGAGTGTCTTTTTGTTTTTTGATATATGCCATGATTATTTTTGCCCATTGCTTGGTTACATTTAAACTCTCTCATTCATCGTTTAATTTTGTGTAGTATTCTCTAGATATCATTCAACCGTGTTGTTTGTTTAAGCAACTTTTATCTATTCTTATTATCATCCTAGAGATGGCAGAGGAACAGAAAATATTTTTAGCTGTGTTTTAGCAGATTGTTTCCTTCCTGCACCGACCTGACTGGTCGTCTTCGTCCCTCAGGTGGAGAATGAGTTCCGTCAGGAGTATGAGGAACTCTCCCAGCAGTGCAAGCGCTTCGCCAAAGACCTGCTGGATCAGGCCCGAAGTTCTCGAGAGCTGGAGACCATCCTGAATCACCGAGACAACGACCAGAGCGAGGAGCTGGACCTCAGACAGTGCCACGACCTGGCCAAGCTCAAACTGGCCATCAAATACCACCAGAAGGAGGTAAGGAGGAGAACATCCAGCTGGATGGATGAAAGGAGGTGGAGGAGAGGATGGAGTGCTGCAGTAAAGCAGGTGGAGGACTGTAGACATGAGCATATAGATGGAGACAGTGAGTGTTTTGGTTTCCTGTGAGTTATTTCAGAGATAAACTGAATTTACAGACAGACCCTGACAATATTAGTCCCACTCTGTAATGGATACTACATTTTCACTCCACAGGAGACAAAATCAAATCTGTACGTTTATTAAAGAGAATAATGATATGTTTTTACTTCAATGATTTAACTGACTTTAATCAGGTGTTTGGGTTTTTCCTGCTCAGAGTTTGTTTTCTTCAAAGTCACCTCTCAGTTCTGACTTTAACAACGGCACGGCCTTTACCAGGGTTTGTATGGACCAGGAAGTGCATTCCAAGCCTTTGAAATTCATCAGCTGACTGATGACTGATGATTAGTGAGACACACATTTCTGACTGATTGATCCAATTCATCCCACACACGCACGGTTAGAGAGGCTGATGCTCCAAACATCATGAGACTGAAAGGAGGTTCTGGACTATTATCTTGATGCTGAACAAACTTTTGCTCTCGGTTGGATGTTGCTTCCAGACTCTTCTCTAGTCTGTGTTCGAGCAGCAGATCCAGAGCTGAGGCCATTTTGTAAAAGACCAAAAGTTTCAATCCGTCCGTCAGCTCTTCACAGTGCAGCTGTGGATCCAGACCTGCTCTCGGTACTTGTCTCTCTTCCTTCCATTATCTGCTCGCTCTGGTTTCCCTCCCTCGCTCTGATTGGTCAGAACAGGATTTTAGAGACCAGTAATGATGTCATGGATGAAAGAGCGAACTGAGAGAGTGACGTTGGAGTGAAAGAAACAGATTAAAAGACAGAGAGGGAGAAGGAGAGAAGGAGTGGGTCGGTGGTTCATTGGAGAAGAGAGAAGAACTGGCTCATTAACATACTGTTGTCATGGCAACAGGATACAGGACTGGAGCTGTGTGAGGGAGAGAGAGTGAGAGCGAAGGGGAGGAAACAGATGAGTGAGGGAAAGAAGCAGAGAAAGAAGAGGAGACAATTTTAGGAAAGGGAACAAGAGAGATGGAGTAAGAGCAAGAGGTGTGGAAGGAAGAAGGATGGATGAAGGATGGATGGATGGATGGAACAGAAGAGAAAATAACAAACTAAGAAACACACCTCCCAAAAGCTAGTGCTCTGTTAGTAGCAAACACATGGTTTTAATCATTGTTGACAACATGCAGCTACAGGGGTCTTGAGGGGTCAGAAAAGTAGTATAACTAAAATCTACATTGTCAACAGATCGATTAATAATGTCTGGATAAACAGCTCTTTCCTCACCTTCTCCTCCTCCTCAGTTCGTGGCCCAGCCCAACTGTCAGCAGCTCCTGGCCACTCTGTGGTACGATGGTTTCCCTGGTTGGAGGAGACGACACTGGGCGGTGAAACTGGTCACGTGCTTCATCATCGGACTCCTCTTTCCTGTCTTCTCTCTGGTGGGCGGAGCTTAAACTTAATGTCGTGCCCTCACCTTTTTCACTACCTTGTTTACTGGTGTGTTCTAAACTCTGGCCCAGGGGCCCGATCATGGCACCTACATGGGCCACGACATCTTTGGTTCAACTTCAACAAAACACTTTTTTCACTTTATCTTTTTGTCATCTCTTTGGTTATTGGTATTTATTTATGGTTTACTCCATAACTGTATTCACAGCTGTATTTCTGCTCTACTCCCCAACACACAGACCTTTTAGTGGGTTTTTACTACATCTTTTATCAGCTGTTCTGTTAATCTTTAGGTTTTTTAAATATATTTTTGAATAATTCTTAGGTTCCTTTTTTCACTAACTAACACCAAGATGTTTGACTATATTTATTAACGTATTCTTTTCTTCTTAGCTAAATTTAGTTTTTCATCTTTCTTTCACCCTTACTACTTTTTTCTTTTATTTACTATATTTTAGGACAAATTCTTTCTTTTTTTATTGATAACCTTTATTTTTTGATCTCTCAGGTCTCAGGTTTATTCTATATTTAGCTTTCATACTACTTTATTGATAACTTTTATTTTTTGATTGTTTTAGTTTTTCTGAAAGGTCTCAAGTTTATTCTATATTTAGCTTTCATACTATAATTTGGTAGTTGGTAACTGATGAAGCGTTGAAGTAGAGGTCATATGAGATGACCTTCACCTGTTCTTTTGGACGAACCTTTAGCTTTCAAATGAGCTTTTTTTTCTGACACATTTCTGATTCTCAGTTGTTTTTATTGAGAGTATTTATGATGAAGCTGAAGGTATTTGTCATGCCCCCCCCCCAGATCTACCTGCTGGCTCCAAAGAGCGCTCTGGGCTGTTTCATCAAGAAGCCCTTCATCAAGTTCATCTGCCACACGGCCTCGTACCTCACCTTCCTTTTCCTGCTGCTCTTGGCCTCGCAGCACATCGCCCGCACCAACCTGCACATGCAGGGGCCCCCGCCCACCATCGTGGAGTGGATGATCCTGCCTTGGGTCCTGGGTATGAACTTCCTGTTAAAGGACAGCAGTGAATGGAGTTGGAGCCACATTTAACTCCACACTGTGGGTCACAGTGCAGCTCATGTCTGCTCTGTGATATGGGTTTGATCCTGTGGGTCACATCTGAGCTGTGGTCTGGGTCACATCTGAGCTGCTCTGTGAGTCACATCCTCTGTGCCAGACTGTGAGTCACAACCAAACTACACGGTGGTTCACCTCGTACCCAGACTGCAGGTCACGACCTACAGTAGTAGAACTTTGATGGAAACCACAGATTGACTTTTTATTGTCTTATATTAAGTACAGTTTCAGATTACGTCACAATTCTGACCTGCTGGAAAAAGAAAACAGTCAGAAAAAGAGGTTTTTCATTTTTATGCAATGACACAGAATTTTGGGAAAAAAGCCCAAACTCTGTCTCATGTCATGAGAACATTTGATGAAGAGTCACCTTTGATGATGAAGACATCAAGGTGGGAGAGCAGCTGTGGCCCCTCGCACCATATGTTTAGAACAACATGTGAATTTAATGATAAATATTTCAGGTAGTTGACTGTCTGTGACTGTCCCTGACTGTCCGTGACTGTCCGTGACTGTCTGTGACTGTCTGTGACTGTCTGTGACTGTCTGTGACTGTCTGTGACTGTTTGTGGTCTGTGACTGTCCGTCACTGTCTGTGACTGTCCGTGACTGTCTGTGACTGTCTGTGACTGTCTGTGACTGTCTGTGACTGTCTGTGACTGTTTGTGACTGTGACTGTCCGTGACTGTCTGTAACTGTGACTGTCCCTTTGCTCTCAACAGGTCCACAAAGAGTGGGGCAGAGAAGCAGGTGAAGGAGAAACTGTGTGGTTCTGTGTGTGTGTGTTAGGCTTCATCTGGGCAGAGATTAAGGAGATGTGGGACGGAGGCTTCACAGAGTACATCCACGACTGGTGGAACCTGATGGACTTTGCCATGAACTCCCTCTACCTGGCCACCATCTCTCTGAAGATCGTGGCCTATGTGAAGGTCTGAGCTTCTGC
Organism: Cynoglossus semilaevis; assembly: GCF_000523025.1. NCBI lineage: Eukaryota > Metazoa > Chordata > Actinopteri > Pleuronectiformes > Cynoglossidae > Cynoglossus > Cynoglossus semilaevis. The sequence goes on along the minus strand of NC_024307.1, from coordinate 28,194,577 downwards.
TACTGTCGAACTTGTTCTGACTGTTTGTTTGTACGTGGGGGGGGGACCCAACCAATCAGATTCAAGTCCTGTGCTGATGGTGTTTGTATAAGTTTGAACAGTGCAGCTGTCAGGTTTAATTCTGCTGCAGGTACACAACCATTTATCTCTTGATTAAGACACACACACACACACACACACAGACACACCAGACGGCAGACACACACACAACAGCTGTGAGTCACTGACTATGGCGACTGCTCCTCCTACGCAGGTCCTACACACACACACACACACACACACACACACACACACACTCCCACAGAAGCGCAGGTTTACCCTCAGGATTCTACCTTTACTTTGATTAATAAACACAGTACACCAGAGTCCATCGAAGAAATCTGTGATTTTACCCCGCCAGGCTATAGGAGCTATTGGTGCAGCGCTGCCTCCTGTGGTCAGTGTGAACTGAGAATTATCAGCAGATAGACTCCTCCTCTGTCCCTTTGAACTCAAACCACTGATTTTCTCAGTGGACTTTGGTCTTTCTTGTTTTCATTTCTGCCTCCAAACAGTCAAAATCTTCCTCCATGTAATAATAGTCTTTTCCATGCACTTCATTTCCCATGTGCCCCTCTGTCACCTCCAGTATAACTCCTCTCGGCCCAGGGAAGAGTGGGAGATGTGGCATCCAACGCTGATCGCTGAGGCGCTGTTCGCCATCGCTAACATCTTCAGCTCGCTCCGACTCATCTCACTCTTCACAGCCAATTCTCACCTGGGCCCCCTGCAGATCTCTCTGGGCAGGATGCTGCTGGACATCCTGAAGTTCCTCTTCATCTACTGCCTGGTCAGCACCTTTTCATAGTAACTGTGTTATTCTCTGGCTTTGTACTCTCACTGACGGTGGCTTTTCTTCAGCTCTTCTTCACTTTTGATTTTTAATTTTCCCTAGCTCTACTTTTAGCTCTCTCCTTACCTTTGCTTGTCCCTTTAACTTTCCCTTTTGCTCACCCTTCACTTTTTTTTCTTAGGCTGCGCCATTTAACTTAATCTTAAATTCACCTTTTAGTTTTTTCTTCACTCCCTCTGAATCCGTTCCTTCAGCACTTTCTTAATATTTTACTCTAGCTGTAGGTTTTTCTTTTAACCCTCTGTTTACTTTTCCACTACATCTTCTCACTTCCTTTTCTTACTTCACCTCTTTTAATTTTTTTTTTTTTTTGTTATCTGTACCTCTGCATAACTTTCTGTAGTTTATCTTCCATTTCAGTAGTCCTTATTCCAGTACTAACAGAATGCTGGTTGTGTTGTCTAGGTCCTGCTGGCCTTTGCCAACGGTCTAAACCAGCTGTACTTCTACTACGAGACCACGGCCTCAGAGGAACCATACAACTGTAAAGGAATCCGCTGTGAGCGTCAGAACAACGCCTTCTCCACGTGAGTGACACCAGGATCTCCTGACCAATCATCCGTCAACTACATGTTTTTCTTTACGGACTTTGGTGCAGGAGCTGGAGACCGTCGCACCTTCAGCCGCGCTCCATTTCCACAGCAGCATGTTAACAGATACGTAGATGATAAACTGCTGCCATTAAGATCAGTGATTACATAAATGAATCACTTCAAATTATTACAATTTTTTTTTCCCCTCAACCATGTGATTTTCTTTACTTGTGGTTTGATGAAGAAACTTCAAACACACAGTGTTTACACTCTGTCACATCTGTGTTTAAGTTAAATATTAATATAATATTAAATATAAATATATTAAAAACCCTGGGGCCAGACATGGTGATCACACACACGCGTCCACAGAGCACAGCTGACACGATGCATTATTCAAACACCGTGATCACAGACGATACATGAACATTCATGACTTTAACACACAACCATTTTCTCTCTCTGTGTGTGTGTGTGTGTGTGTGTGTGTGTGCGCATGTTGGTGCTCAGGTGTCTCCTCCTCCCTCCTCTTACTTCTCGCTCTTCTCTACATCATGCACTTATCACCGTTAATGTGTTGCATCATTTAACACCATCCTGTATGTGTTTGTGAGTGTGAGAGAAAAAAAAACACTGAATCTTTCACATAGAGAAAAGTGTCTGTCTTAGAACCTCAGGGTCAGAGGAGCTGCTGGTCCACCGCTGCCTCATCACATGGGGTTTGGGGGGGGGGGGGGGGGGTTCTGGATAGTACTGTGTCCTTGTGAGAAAGTCATTGATATTCTTTATGGACTATGGGATGGCAGTGGGAAAAATAAAATAAAATAAAACGAAGAGTGAAGGTGGAAGGAGATGATGAAGCAGTAACAGTTTCAAATGTCATTTTTAACACATTTAATACATGTATTACAATGTACAGCTTTGGTTTTTTGGCTAACCTTCAGTTATTTTATGTGTTTGGCTAACCATTAGCTCTCTCCCCCTCCCCGACTCTCAGGTTGTTTGAGACGCTGCAGTCTCTCTTCTGGTCCATATTCGGCCTGATGAACCTGTACGTCACTAACGTCAAGGCTCGTCACGAGTTTACAGAGTTTGTGGGAGCCACCATGTTTGGGACGTATAACGTGATCTCCCTCGTGGTTCTGCTCAACATGCTCATCGCCATGATGAACAACTCCTACCAGCTCATCGCCGTAAGACTCACTCAAAATATGCTAACATTTAGCTGTATCGCTTCAACACAATTCGTAGGCTGATGTTTCTTAATTATTTGCTACAGTCTCTGTGATCTGATGTTGAGTTCACCAGCTAGCTTTTTGCTGCTTATCTCTGAACTGACTCGCAGTGATCTTTCATGATCATCTTGTAGACCATGTGGTTTTTGTATGACAGCACCTTTCCTTGTCTGACATGAAGAAAAAAAACAAACCTGTCCATGCTAACTAAATAGCTTAGCTACTTTTGGTTTAGCTTTTTTTGTTTTCTTTTATTTGCTGTATGATCTACCACCTCAAAAAAAGCCAATGCAGTTGTGTAAACTGTGGAAGCCCAGCTGGACATTCATGCTCAGGGATGGCCAAGAGAACTTTTCAGAAAGGGCCATTTCAGATATTTTCAGGATGGATTGAACAGCGTTCCTCTCACCTCCAGGATCACGCCGACATCGAGTGGAAGTTCGCTCGCACCAAGCTGTGGATGAGCTACTTTGACGAGGGTGGAACTCTGCCCACTCCCTTCAACATCATTCCCAGTCCCAAATCAGTCTGGTACCTGATGACATGGCTGCACAGGAAGCTGTGTAGGCGGGGCCTTCCACCGGGGGAGGAGCCACACAAATGTGAAAATCTGCGGGAGTTCACGGTGAGTAGCAGACTTGTGTGTGTCTGCAGTTTTTCTGAAGAGTGAGTGTCTGGCCTGACTACTGTTCACAGCAGGGGGCGCTGCAGCATCAGGCTGTGATGTTTAACAGGGTGTTTGCAACACATGGAAAACACACGACAGAAACAGAGAGAGTTGAGAAATTGTCATGAAAGACACCAAAAAAAAGATCAGCTGTCTGAGGACACACACACACACACACTAATACACACGGCACAGCTGCCATGTTCACCTCAGCTAGAGTTAGTTATATAAGACAGGCAGCCTACATACAGGTTCACACGGCACTGCACACTGTGTGAGTCTGTGTGTGAGTCTGTGTGTGTGTGTGTGAGTGTGTGTGTGTGTGTGTTTCATCCATCACTCTGTTTTTCTGATCTGATCTGGATTATGTACAAAAAAGTTATTTACTGCTGTAAAGTAAATAAAACAATAAACAGTCAAACAGTAGGTGGTGCTATACGTAAAGTTTGGAACTTTGTCATTGGATGTAAAATTATTTACAGTCCAAAACTAATGATCATCTGTAAACACAGCCCAAACAGAAACTAAAAAAACAACAGACTTTCTGTCAAATAAAGAAAAATAATCAAAGTCAGACGTGAGTCAAAGCAGTAGTAAAAGGGTTAGTACTTCACTGACTGAAATTTAGCCAAAATGTCGTTGTAAGTCACACAAATCGTATTAAACAAAATTATAGGTTAGTGTTTTAGTTTTCGTCACCGACTGATCTAAAGATTTTCATAATCTAAAAGAAAAAAAAATGATGTGACTAAGAGTTCTGACTTTTTTTTCTCTCTTCACAGGAACGTCACGCAAAAGGTTTTTCTCTCTTCACAGGAACGTCACGCAGACAGTCTGATCCAGAACCAGCATTATCAGGTCTGTGTGTCCTACAGCCTTATGTCAACACAGGACACGTCAGACTTCTTTTAGGACTTGTTGGTTGTTGAATTGCTAGCTCGGGTTTAGGGCTGGTTAGCTTCAATGACTTGGTGTGATTTCAGGATTTATTGTCGCGGTTCAATGACTTGTTAGATTAGTGTGAGGACTTGTTAGATTAGTGTGAGGACTTGTTAGATTAGTGTGAGGACTTGTTAGATTAGTGTGAGGACTTGTGAGGACTTGTAGATTAGTGTGAGGACTTGTTAGATTAGTGTGAGGACTTGTTAGCTTGAAGTGAAAGTGTCACAATTGCCCAACCTGGATTCAAACCCAGGACTCCTGCATCAGTGATGCCTCTGAGCTAAAGCTCCGTTTCTCTCACTTGTAAATCAATCCACAGTTATTTCATTTAAAAAAAGAAAATCCAAAAAGTGGAACAGTTTTCCCCAAAGCCACGTTTCTGTTTCTGCTTTCTCATTCACTCACCTGGTTCTTTCAAAATCTTTTTATGACCTAGCAGTAAATTAAGCGAAGCCTCTGTTCCCTCTTCAGCTCTGGCGTTGAGCACAGGCTCAGCCTTTTCTTTGGCAGCGCTGATGGTTCAGCTCTGATCTTCAACCTTGTATTTATGAAGAGTTGTTGCTGTGATTTGTCCGTCATTTTAACGGACAGAGCAGTGGCGCGTTGGCAGCGTCAGTGACTGACAGCAGCGTTTGGCAGTGGCAGGTGTGGAATCGTGGGAGGAGACGTGTTTGAATTAATGCCCACAGTTAAAAAAAAAAAAAAAAACTGCTGCTGATTTTATTTATCTGCTCTGTAGATCGGCAAGGATCTACACCTGATTGGTCCATTCTGTGATGACACATGATATCATTAAAATTCATCTGCGGAGTCAGTCATCACACCAACAAATGTGTCAAAATGATGTTTTTTTAATCTCTCCTTCATGTTTCCTTCAAGTCCAACAATTTTTTTAAAATAATAACAAAGACAGAAAATCTGGCCTCAAACAGAGACAGTGATGAAAACTAATTTTAGCCACTGACCAGAACTATCGCTCCAAAGTCTTTGGTCAGAAACCATGATTTTAGCTTGCAGACAAAGGAGTTGCTCATCCACTGCTGCCCCCTGTGGTCAGTTTGTGTCTCTGAGGTCAATTCTTTAAACAGTTGTTTGAGGCAGCAGTGGATCAACAGCTTTTATGAATGGACTTCGTGGTTTTTTTATTTGGACAAACATTACTTTTATTTGGACAAATGAAGAAGAGTTTCTCACGATTATGTCCTACGACTCTCTCTGACAGGAAGTGATCTGTAACCTGGTGAAACGTTACGTAGCAGGCATGATACGCAGTGCAAAGACAGACGAGGGGCTGACGGAAGAAAACTTCAAGGTAAAATACACACACGTGTAAGGTTTCCAACATGGACTCTCACTAACAGAGAACTGTGATTTTTACCCATAAAAAAGAAGTTTTAGAAAAAGAAGAAATATCATCAATGTGTGTGTGTGTGTGTGTGTGTGTGTAGCATCAGGTGCAGTTTGCTATAACTGGGTGTGTTTTATTGAAGCATGCTCTCCAGCAGCTGAGTTCATGTCCCACAGGTATATATGGCAGGATGTTGTCTGTTAGCTTGCATTAGCTTAGCTTAGGTTAGCTCAGTGTCAGCAGACAAACTCCAAATTTGAATGTTTCCCTGTTTCTGTCTAAGGAGTTGAAGCAGGATATCTCCAGTTTCCGGTATGAGGTCCTGGATCTTCTGGGAAACCGCCGTCCTCCACGGCGTAACTACTCATCCTCCAGTGAGAACACCAGAGACGACGGCGCCGCGGCCTCAGAGGACGACAGCGAATCAGGTGAATGTGCAGGAGTCGGTGGACAGAGGTCAAAGGGTGTAACCTTTATGACCCCGCTAGAGGATGAGTCCAAGCCGGCACCAACGCTCGGTGTCTGCGCTCTGGTGCAGTCCATTTCAGGAATGACCCGAAACAACGAAGGAGAAGAGCTGGAGGAGGGAGTGGGATGGAGGGAGGAGGAGGACGAGGAAGAGGAGGGGAAACCAAAGAGCAACGGCCTGAAGACCAGTGTCCTCCCTCCATCCTCCTCCATCTTCCCCTCACCATCTTCCTCGCTCTCCTCTTCCCTCTCCTCCTCGCTCGCTCGCACCAGGAATCGTCTGCAGCGTTTCTCAGCTCCAGGTGCAAAGACAGACTCCTTCAAACGCCTCTCCTACCTGTTCTCCCGCTCCAAACGCAAAGCTCCACCCACTCCCTTGGCCCTTCAGTCCCCACCCTCCTACACTATCTCAGACGGATTACTCCGCCCCCTGGGCGGCCACAGCCACTCTGACTATGGACTCAGCCATGTGACCCGCAGCGAGACGCACTTGAACGTGGTGGGGCGCTCCGTCGACATCAGCAGCCCCTCCTTCTCTCCGCGGAGAACCAACGGGCGGGACCTGCTCCTGACCTTGCCCCTACCGCCGCCCTGCCCCTGCCAATCACTGCACTGTGCTTCCAACATGTCCGAGTCCAGCGCACGCCTCCTGGACTCCAACGAGGACGTTTTCCAAGACGGAGGCGTGGGAGAGGAGGGCCGGGGTGAGGTGGAAGGGAGAGGAGGAGGAGGAGGAGGTGGGATAGGAAGCTCAGATCATAGAGGACTCGGTCACCACGCAGCTATAGGAGATTGGGGGAAACAAACTGTGTTTTTCTTTTTTTTTTCTTTGGACAAATTCATCAAAAGGGAATGAGCAGGAGAGAGAGGACGGAGAGGATCCCAGAATTCAACAGTGGAATTCTCCAACCACACAATTTATTTTTTTGTCCAAATGCAGATGTTCATGGAGACGTATTGTCTGCTATTGGCTCGTTTTTTGTTTTTTTTTTGCTGTTTGAGTGAAGCTTCACTTTATATAAACCAGCTAAGCTTCACGTAACAAGGCAGTAAACAAGACTTAGACCAGTTAGCGAAACAGCTACAGGACTAGCAAAAGCCATAACATCTGACCCACAGACCTAAACAAAGTCAAACAAACTCATAATTGTCAGCTGTAGAGCTAACATTGTAGCCACAATAGTAGCAATCAGTGTTTTTGTTTAGAAATTAGCTTTAAATGCCTCAGTCAAGTAAGCTAGCTTCTACAGAGCCATCAAACACCATAACATGTGACACGCACAAAGAAAACACAGCAGTAGCCTACTTGGACAGTTAATACAACATTAGGCTAACAAAATAGCATCCTCTTAAATTAACATTGTCATTGTACCAAAGTGCAAAATAGTATAAATGTTGATGGGGTTTGAGCTAGCATGATAGTTAGTGTGGGGAACATGTTATTTTTTCATACTAATGATATGTTAGCTCAGTAGCTACATGGCTTCGTTATGTTTTTCAATACGTGATAACGCCCCCTCAAAATTTGCTTGTGTTTAAACTAACATGCTAGCTTAAGAGCTAATTTGGTGGTTAGCAGAGCAACCCCACAGCCTGCTAGCATCATAGTAATACTGTTTATTTGATTCCGGAAAAAAAATCTCAGTTTAGGGCCATTTTTAAACTGCTCAGGATTTTTTAAAATTTGATGAAGGTCAAAAACAGTCTTCATGAACGTCTGCTGTATTTAAGTGATTATTTGATTTTCTGTTTCTTTAGGAAACATAACCAGAGAGTAAACTGACTCCCAGACTGGATCCAAAACAAAAGTGTCAGAAGATCTAAATCCTTATTGGTCATGTGCATGTAACTGTAATGGGTGGTGTAGGTGAGAGGAGTGACACCCTGGAAACAATATGTTAAGAACCTTCTTTTAATATTCTTTACATCTGTCCTTCATCCAGGCTTTTCTTTTTACTTATTTTAATGTATATATAATTGATCTGGACTTGGTATAACCTGGAATAACCTGGTCCAGATTATCACAGGTCCACTGGGCAGGTCAGACCGTCACATCCAGACTCTCTTCTAGAATGTTTCCTAAAGCTGTTGACACTTTTGTTTTGGATCTCAATCAGCATCAGTTCAATTTTCAGATGTAGAATAAATACCATAAGGTTTTGTAATTTAACACTAACTGGGAACAAAAATCGTGGAATCTACGCCCAAACCGCTGGATTTAATACCCACCCGCACTTTGACAGGATTCTCCAGGACATCAGGAAGTGGAATACTGTCGCATTTGACTCTGGAATTTCACCAGTATAACCCTGGGAGTGAATGGAAGATGGCAGGTGGCGGACGTGCATCCTCTCTCTCTGTATCAACAAGGGCCAAGGAACATTATTTTATCTCCGTAACAGAGTAATAATATTCATAATAATAATAATTCTAAGAGACCTTGAGTTCTGATAATAATAATAATCTTATTAATACTGTTTTTCCTAAGACTGCGTTTGCTTCACTTTGAGTTGCCTACAATTGTTTTGGCTTCTCGTTCTCGTTCTTCCTGAAGAAATTCTTTAATGACAAATCAGAACCAGGAGGACATGAAAGGAAGGAAGGAAGGACAGATGGACAAATTTCACAAAGAAAGGACAGAAGGTGAGGTGAGGACTGGTCATAGTTAGCCTTTCTCTGTCTCAGAATGTGTTTAATTTCCTCCTGTATTTTCTGCTCTTTGTTTTTAGTTTCTTCATCTTCTTCTTCTGAAGTGGTTTCAGCGACTTTAGGAAATCCACGCATGAGCAGAGGCTGTGATTTTTTTTTTTATTCTGGTTAATATATGACCGTCAGTGATGGAGAAGAGAAACATTTATGCATGTCTGATCCCACACACACACACACACACACACTGACTGCATTGTTCAGGTTGGCCTCACATGTTTTTAATAGACTTTGAGCTTTAAGAAATCTACAAATTTTCTTTTCTTCCTTCTAGTTTTCTTTTCTTCAGGTTCCCTTATGAATGAATGTACGACTGTGTTATTTTTCTAGCAGCTAGCGCACGTTGTCCACTCTTTAATAAAGGCATCCTTAAAAAATGCCTGCTGCCACTGTCTTCTTTGAGCTGCTCTCTTCATGTCATGATCATGATCGTTCAAAATAATAATGAAAAAAAAAGACGCAAATGACGCAAAAACAAAAATCAGAAAGAGTTACAGGCTGCAGATATCCGTCCACCATCCAAATGATGTTTTATGTGAACATTTCAAATGAAAACATGTTTTGTTTTGAGCACAATTATTACATTGACCTCTGTGACCCCTGCTTTCTGTTGTGCTTTTAGTGACATACAGTAAGGTGGTGTGGGCTGTGCCTGGTCGCTTCATGTTTACTGGGACAGAAGCTGTTTTGTTCATGGACAGTGTGTTGTGAAGAGCAGCCGCTTTTCACTGTTTTATCATCATGTGACTGGAGGAGCAGACGTGGACTAGAAAGAAAAAAAAGAATAAGAGTTTATTTTTTTCAACAAAGCCCTCGCTTGCCTGCTGTGTGGGCCGCAGCGCTGAATAGAAACCAGCTTTCATCTCCTTTTCTTTCTCTCCATCATCCTCTCCACCAACTCAGTGTCAACTTCTGCTATGAGATATGAGACACACACTCAACTGTGTATGTGTGTGTGTGTGTGTGTGTGTGCTCTGAGTATTTTTACTCATGTTGTACAGACCAGCACCTGAGAACACACAGGACTTTTGTTACATCCAAGGCAACCAAAAGAGTATTACTAACTGTCCACAGGGAAAACAGGTGATTAGCTCATGATGACATAGGAACGGCTGGCCTGCCGCTGCCTCCTGTGGTAAGTTTGTGTCACTGGGGTATATATGAACAAATGATTTCAAACAGTAAAGTCAAGAAAATAAAACATTAGAACTTAATGATGTAGACGGCAGTGTGTCTCTGTGAGCGAAAACAACTGGTTTTCTACATGAACTATGGCGCACTGACTTCAGGAGAATGATCCCGGATTGATGTGTATGTTCACAGAAAGATGGAAGAAAGAAAGAGTTACAAAATTTCGAAGGCTTATGGTGCTGTAATTGTGTAAACACCTCCCTCTGCTGGACAAAACTGAACTTTACAACAGCTTTTACGGGAGATAGCTTCTCCAACATAAAATTGTTTGTGAAAGGTTTTTTTTAATCATTTTTCTTTTATTTAAGTGTTTTTTGCTCGTTTTAGTGTTTTTTAAATAAGTTAATTCTTGCTAAAGGTGTGTAACCCCCAGCCTGATAACTGACCTACATTAGGTAGTCTATCGGACATAACGTATTTTCTTTCTTTTTTCTTTTAATAATTTGAATTTGACTGCCCTTGACTAAGATATTTGCAATAATTCTGTTTAACTCTTAGCAAGCTAAGTCAATAAATACAGATAAATTTACTTAGCAAATAGTTACAAGTTTGGGGAAATTTGCTGCCCTTGGTTTTTATTTATTTATTTATTTATTTATTTTCATTGACCTTCGAATTCATCCGATGAAATTGTTTTAATCTAATTTCTCACGGTAATTAAAATAAGAAAAAAAAAATTTAATCTAATTTCTCACGGTAATTAAACTAAGAAAACAGTCGCAGTGACGCGTCATCTGATTGGTCTAGCTGATGCCACTTCTTGCGCTCTGGTTGGTTCAGTGAGTCTACGTAAAGCGGAAGTTGATTCACGCAGCAGCAGCAGCAGCAGTAGTAACTGTGAGACGATGTTTAACAGACGCAGGCCGTGAAATGAAAGAAAGCATTGGGTTTTGCAGGGTTTTAACAGCGCAGGAATAAATCAAAACCACAAGAGTTAAAGAAAAATATGGTTTTATTTCTATACGCGGCGGTTTTTGCCTTTATTTCCTCAGTTACAGCAGCAGGAGGCGGCGACGATGACTGGGTTCATCTGCCTAACAAATGCGAAGGTAACGATCCGTTTGTTTATACACGGTCGGGAGGATAAATATTCAGCCCACTTGTTATTATTTTTCGTTTTGTTGCGTACTGTAGTTCCGTGAATTTGCAACTAACCAACCATTGGAAATGTCTTCATTAAAGCATCCGAACAATAATGTCTGCATTTAATATTTAACTGTTGTTTGTGACTTTTGTCAGTCTGTAAGTTTGTTAGCATCGAGATGAAGTCAGCGTTTGAAGAGACGGGGAAAACCAAAGAGGTGATCGACAGGAACTATCATTTCATTGACAGCAAGGGGGCGCCACCCCTCAGATATGTCAAATCGTAAGTGTGTGTCAGTTTGTGTATTAAAGATGTGTAGTTAAATTGTGTGGCGATTTGACAGAGATCATCAGAAGCAAATGTTCACTGTGAGTGAGTTGAAATTATCAATTAATCAATATATATATACTGTATATATATATATATATATATATATCATCAGGAGACAGGAAGTTGTTTGGCTTCACTTCCTCTTGAGGTACTTATTTTGGAACAGAGAAACTGTTCAACAGTGTCTCACATAACAATGACTAGTCTCGCCTCCACCTGGATACACTGATTTAACTGAGCAGTCGGTACAAGTTCAGTCAAAATCCAGAAGTTTATTGTCTGTCGTCTGCTGTCTGTCGTCTGTCCACAGGGACCTGAGGTTCATCGAGGTGGTGGAGAACGTTTGTCAGAGGCTGCTGGAATACAACCTGCACAAGGAGAGGACCGGCAGCAACCGGTTTGCTAAGGTGTGTGTGTGTGTGTGTGTTTATATACACACATACATGTGTCTGTGTATGTGTGTGTGAAAAAGGCTTCTCCTCTGGTCTTCAGGGCATGTCGGAGACCTTCTCCACCCTCCATGGTTTGGTGAACAAAGGTGTGAACGTGGTGATGGACATTCCCTATGAGCTTTGGAACGAGACGTCAGCCGAGGTGGCAGATCTGAAGAAACAGGTGATTTGATTTATTAGTTATTGATTAATTTTATCTTTGATGTTTGTTCAGCATTTGTTAATGGAGCCTTTTCTGTGTGCGTGTCTGTCAGTGTGATACATTAGTGGAACAGTATGAGGAAGTGATCGAGGACTGGTACAAAGGAAGTCAAGAAGAAGACCTGACCACATATCTGTGTGAGAAACATGTTCTCAAAGGACAAGATGCAGGTAACACACACACACACAAATACCCTTTTATTGAAACTCTTCTTATGGAACTTAGCTTTTTAGCAGCTTTTTATTACGGAGTAACAGAAGTGGAAATTCCGAAATCAAAACTGTTTAAACTTAAATGCATTTCATTATTTATGGTATTTTTGGATATAGTAACAAAACAAAGCTGTTGTGTTAAAATCCATTTGTTGTCAGTGTGAACCAACTGGCGCAGATGCTTTTATTTTGAAGTCTGTATTTAGAGCTGAGAAAAAAATCAATTTATATAAGGGTAATTTAATTTAGTTATTTTTTACTGTGGGTTTTTACTTTGAAATCTGCATGGTTTGAATGCGCATGAACATCTTCTACAGACTGTCTGAAAGAAGATTGGTCAAGAAAGAAAAAAGGCGACCATGCTGCTATTGCAGAGGACAAGAAGAAGAAGAAGAAAAAGGGTGGAAAGAAAAAGAAGACTGGAGGAGATGAAGGAGGCTCTGAGGACGAGAAGGTGGCCAAGAAGAAGAAGGAGAAGAAGGTGAAGAAGAAGAAAAAGAGCAAAGCGTCTGTGGAGACAGATGGAGAGGTACGCTCTGAGGATGATATCCAACCGCAGGTTCCTTTGTCTGAGCAGAAGGTGGAGCTCTAAGCTTTCATCTGTGGCTGCTATGAACCCAAGCTCCTGGATCAGATCATCTGAACTTTATCTCCTGGATTAGATCATCTAAGCATGAGATGTTGAATCACATCAGAACCTGAGCTCTCGGATCAGATGCACTGAGCCCATGTTTTTGAATTTGTGAATTTGATGTCTCTTGAGCTTCTCGAGAAGATAATCTAAAATTACCTCCTGGATTAGGCTTTTGCAACAAAGAGTTTTTGGATTAGGTGACTTGATTGTGAATTATAGCAACATTTGTTACATGATTCATACTTTTTATATATATTTTTTGGTCAAACATTTTAAACAGGTTTTTCAGAGAGATTTGAAGACATATGTCCTCACTTCTACAGATTTGGATAAAAAAAAAACTTAAATATAAATAACATTTGTTTTGGCAGAGCAAAAAACAATGTTTTCTGTATTAATTCAACTAGAAATCAAGATTTTATCAACCTAGTTTTCTCCCCTTTTTTGTTTGGGGTTTTCTTGAATAATATTTTACCGGTCATGAACCGGTAACTCTTACAGTAATTCTGTTATAAGTCCTCTTTGTTTTTCAATCTGTGTTTATGGATTTTTTTATATTGCCAGCAGAAACATTCTCAGTGTTTTCAGTTAGGCAGAAAAGACACGTCAGGTACACCAGAGTTAAATAAATTATTTTGTGTTAGCTGTAAACTCCCTGCTAGAAACAGTGTATGTTTATGTCCGTCTGCGTATGCTAGTATTTGGCTTTTGTGCTGAAAATACATTTTTTGTGAATCTTTGTTTGCTCTGATTTTATTTGTATATTGTATTGTTTTTCCCCACAGTGTTTTTTAATTATGTTTTAGGTTAAAATGCTGGACAGCAGTTGTGAATTAAATGAAAACATATTTTGAATCAAACAACTGATTTTATGTTTGAGTTAAGTTTTTTTTTAAAAAGTGTATGAATATCCTTTGAGTAATGTATTTACTTACACCCTGCGTGTACTATATACATATGACCACCAGAGGGACCCAGAAGTCTTTCTAGTTTATATGTATATATATATATATATACTGTAAATGTTGATTTGTAAATCACGTTAACAACAGTCATTTGAAATAGCATTTTAAACTGAATGTCCTGTTTGTGTATACGTTCCACTATGTAGCTTGATTGTTCATCCTCCTCTCATAAGTCACTTTGGACAAATGCCTCTGCTAAATGCTGAAATGTAAAATGTTGTACTTTTAAAACGGTTTAATTTTTAAAATGTATTGTTTTTTAATAATGAAACCAGTACAAAATAAATTATTAAAAGCTAACGAGTTCTTCATCCTGAAGTAACCGTTGGAGTAGGCGTGGTTAACGTTAATCAGAGGCGGGGCTGTAATCGCGAACCTGTGAGCAATTCCAATTAACCAGGATTCCAGCGCTAAACGGTGTGGTTGTTAGTTAGCCGAGTAAAACGTTGTACAACATAAAAGTTCTTTTGTTACGAAATATAGTCCGACGAATATGTCTGGAGTCGAATATTACAAAAAAGTTGATCCCGCTATTTGTATTTATTTTATTTGTTTTACTTTTAATATTGCCGCGATGACGCAGTTTTTCTTCGGAACGTCTTTTACCATTGGAACCTAATAATGACGTCCTTATCGACTCAGGTAAGATGGGTTAGCAGCTGTCGTTATCACTCTAAAAATTTGAAGTTCAATATGACATTGCATTCAAATCTTAGGTGTGTATTTATTTTCCATAGTAAAAGTTGGCTCGCTGCGGCAGCCATTTTGGAAAATAGTTAATCCATCAAACACAAATTAGAGCTTTTCTTAAATTTCTCTAAAAAAAACTTTTCAAACGTTGAATTGTTAACTCACAACAAAGGACCTTTCTATTTTCTAATGATTCGTGTGTAAATGAGAATTCCTGTCCTCAATAGTTGACATAGTAATGGAAAGAAATAAACAATGTGTATTGACACTCGTGTTAAGTTTCGTGACTACAATTAATGGACCAACTGTTTTTGTGAGTTTGTGATGAATTGCCGGATTGAATCAGCCACTAAAATAAATTTTAGTATAAACTTGGGCTAAAGTTAATGATAATGATAATTGCTTGCTTTGATCTGTATTTTATTAGAGGGAATAATTCAGAGACACATTAGCAAATATCAACTGTTATGGTTTGCTACTTAGTTTCCTTTTGGTGTTTAATTTGATTGTGTTTCGGCAAAGCTGTCCTTGTAAGAGCTTGCTTTTCACGTAGTGTCCTATTCAGTCTGTAGATGGCGCCGTCTGCTGTAGAGTGTCCGCAGTGTTTATTCAACCTTGGTCTGGACTGACCAACAGACAAATCCACTTAAAGCTGAGACAAAATATGACCCCATGTGTGTGTTTGAACGGGAAATCCCCACCCATCTAGAACTCTTTTTGAAATGTTGATTTTTTTTTTTTTTTTTTTTGAGAAAAAAATTGTGTTGATCAGTAAAAGTCGGGATTAAAGTCAAGAATGTGTGATGGTTGAGATCACATTAGCATTGTCATTAGCAGGCCAAGTGTATAATATATATTATAATATAATTAGTAGAATTAGAGTCAATTGCATAATTTATTTAAAGCTCTATTGACTTGACATTGAATTATAATAATTCCACATGTGTTTTTTTAATGTCACAATATCTATTTGAAACATGTCATTAGTTGATGTGTGTGTGTGTGTTTGTTCAGTGTTTCACAGATGTGTTTATACAAAAGTGTGCCCTCAGAGCTGTAATAACACTAGACAAATATTGACACACACACACAGCCTTTTCTTGGGAGAGTGATTATTTATTTGGACGGAGGACAAATGGAATGTGCACAGGCAATATTTTCACATTATCTCACCTGAAGTCCATTCTGTAGGAATCTGTAGTTTTGTAGACAATAGAAGAAATGTTTACTAAACATAGAAATGTGTTACAAAATAATGCAAAGACAGCTGTAGGTGTTGCTGGTCTTTGGCAGAGGGAAGGACCTTTACTTATATGTTTAAAGAAACATCTAAAGAAAATTTAACTCGGCTAAATGTCAGCTCGTCACGCTCTCCTGACTTTTCCCAAAGGACAACAAACACAGCAGGGAGGCAGAACAAGTGAAGCTAATGCTAATGCTGCTGCCTGTTGATGACAACCTGTTTGATTTTTTTTTTTTATGCTACCTTGAAAGAGGAGACGCTCATGGAACTAAAACAATGAGTGTTCACATGAGACATGCTATAAGAAACTGCTAATGCTTACCTTTAGTTCTTCTTATGTTTTATAGTAGGTATTTACAGGTTTGATGCCACCACAGTTACCAGTGCTGCTGGTGTTGTTTGTGTTTAACATGTTCCTTCGAATGCTGCTGATGCTGCTGCTCACATTAAGTGTTGAAGCCCATGCTGCTGATATATATGAAGCTAGTCTTTGGAGCTGTCAAAGTTGCTGCCTCTGCTCATGTTATGGTTGTTGATAATGTTGCTAATACTGCTGCAGGCCTGCTGCTTGTTGTTCCTCCTGGTGCTGCTTTTTACCCTAATTCCCGGTCTATAAGCCGCTTCTTTTTTCACAAGCTTTGAATCCTGTGGCCTAAACAATGATGCGGCTAATTTATGGATTTTTACTGGCTAACGCAGTTCTTTTCTGGTAGGCTACTGTGTGTTGTACTAGTAGCGTATGTCTGTCTGTGAATGGCTGTGTGCGTATATGTGTGTGGGGTGCGAGAGAGATAGAACGGTAGTGAAAGTTGAGAACAGTTTGAGCCCCGTCATGTTGAAGCGTGAGATGGTTATACAGGAGCTGTTAAAACGCTGTTTATGTTCTGTTGTGCTTGGCTGATAATAAGGCCCCCAACTTCCCTGTTTCTGTTTACCTCTGCTGCAAACAAGCACAAAGTGAAGGGAGTTAGCCTCTGAGCTAATGTTAGCTTCGGCCCTGGAGCAGGTCACTAAGTCTTCCCTGTGCATTCCAACTACGGTAGGGGCGCTGAAGCAGGAAACGTGTAACCAGCCGTGTTACAGACACTGTTCGGGAAAAAAGAAGTGAGAAAAAAAAAATCTTTCTGTGTAAATATCCCATGTTACAACCTGGACACCTGCGGCTTATAGAGATGTGTGGCCTATATATATATATATATATATATATGTACAATCTTTATTTATTTATTTATTTATTTATTTAGTGTGTGTGGCTTACATTCAGGTGCGCTCAATAGTCCGGAAATTACGGTACTTCTGCTCTTACTGCTGCTGATGTATTTTGGTCCAGAGCAGTGTGTGTCCCAGTTGTGGTGCAGCAGGTGAAGGGTGTCTCCTGACAAAATGCCTGCTGTGTAGCCTATTTTCCGGGTTTTGACCTTCTCTGAACACAGCGCTGCAGCTCAACGAAGATGAATTGTTGCTGCGAGTTGGTCGTCCCAGAAGAAGAAGCAGGAGTGTTTGTCTGCG
>NC_024307.1:28165631-28177244 GCF_000523025.1 Cynoglossus semilaevis | reverse complement strand
GAGTGTTAGAGGTCAGATCCAGGTTTTTTCAGCACAACTGGCCGTCTCTTATTTAACCTGCGCCACAAGGAAACGGCTAAAGGAAAATAGATGACAGTTAAAGCAGAAAACCCTTCGTATTTGAACCTGTGCAGCTCACAGTATGTGACGAAGGGATGATCTGGGCTGATTACTGTAAACACC
Source organism: Cynoglossus semilaevis (assembly GCF_000523025.1). Taxonomy (NCBI): domain Eukaryota; kingdom Metazoa; phylum Chordata; class Actinopteri; order Pleuronectiformes; family Cynoglossidae; genus Cynoglossus; species Cynoglossus semilaevis. The sequence continues at coordinate 28,177,061 of NC_024307.1, read as the reverse complement.
TCATTCCTCTTCATTTCTTTCACTATTTTATTTATGAGAAGGGAATCACTGAGAAGTTAAAACCTTGCAGCTGTCACAAATGACTTAAGTTTGTTAGGACAATACGATTATTCGAACAACTAATGTGAAAGATTTAGATTTTCACAGCTCAAATTATCTGAAAAAATAATGGAGAATGAAGGGAAGTAAATGTTGTGTCTCCACTTCAGATTTCTGCTGTTCTCCACTTCCTGATGTGAGAGTCTGGAGAGAAGATGTTGCTGTGACGCTGATGGCACGATGAGCTGACATTTGGAGCAGAAAGGTGTGACATCAGACACCGTTACACTTCCTGTCTGCCTGTTATACATACACACACACACACACAGCCTTCAGGCCTTGCTGTTAATAACAGCTGACCTTTGCATGTTAAGGCCGTGTAATCACCACAGTGAATCTGACATCACACCTTCATTCATTCATTCTTTCATCCCTTCACTCTCTCTGTTTTACCTCAGGGGTTTATTTGTTTGTTTCTTTAGTGCATTGTCTTTTTCCTGAGTGCTCATTAATTTAAAAGTCAGTATTTTCTGTGTTATGTAATAACTAATAAGAGCTGCTAATTCAGGCTATGTTCCCCAATTCTTTCAGATTAAAATCAAACACCTTAAGTCAGGGCGCCAGAGTGCAATAAAAAATTTTAACAGTGCGGCTAATGATTTATATAGGTCACACTGGTGCACCTGATGCTGCCCGGGTGAAAACACAAGAGTGCGGGCAGGTCTTTGTCTCTGATTGGCTGTGCTCCTGATCACTGCCCTAAGTTGTTTGTTGTGCATCACAGAAGCTGAAACGGAAGAAAAGTAAACTGGAAAAACACACAGGCTCTCGGTTCTTGGTGAAGGTGACCTCATGATGTTAAAGACAACACTAAAACATTTGGGTGCTCCTTAATTGTGTGCTGGGCCACGTAAAAAAAAAAAAAGTTGCACCAGTGCGACCAATGCAACAAAGTTAGTCCAGAGACCTGCCTTAAGTGCTAATACTTGGAGGAGAAAAAAAAGATGTTAAATTTGAGGAATAATTTATTTAAAACTACATAAGTGCAGATGTGAACATGAAATTGTATTATACTGTGGAAAATAAATTAGGATAAACATAGTGATAGTAATACTACTACTGTGTGTACAGACAGATCACTACAATGATGTTTTGATGCTAAAACTAAAAAAAACTCTAACCAGTACTCACTGTGACAGTAACATGTCATACTGAATAAATACTGAAGTCATATGTTTACTGATGCAGGACGATACTTAGGCCTGTGACGATAATACATTTTTCTGGATGATATACTGTACCACAAAGTATGGCTGATAAACACTATTATTGCCAACATTATTTTGAGACCTAAAATAACCACTAATGTAATACTATATCTATATAATTGAAGTACAACCTTTTAAATGCAATAAACTATTATCATCGTGAGTATTTTTACAATTGGAATTGGAATGTCGAGAATGTTTACATATCCTAAATGAAACATACAAAACAATAAACAAAATAAAATGAACCGTCAACTGGATTGTTGGCAAAAATTGCACTTGAATAAAAGTGCAGCCAAATACAATAAATAGACATTATCTCTGAAAAAAAAACCCCACTCAAATATAAAACCCCACACAACCAAAGAAATACAAGAAATGTCTTATGTCTCAACAAATAAAATTGTACTTTAATAAATACTGAACATTCAGGCTCAGAGGTATAGCTCAGAGTTGTACATTCCTTAACTGTCTGTCAAATGTTTCTTTGGTGATGTAGTAAACTGGTCAGGTGGATGTGTTTGTTGTGTTGCCTTTTTTTGTTGCCACCACTTTCAAACAATGGCTTGTCCATGTTGGACTCATTCAGTTTGAAACTGAAAAATCCCCACACCTGTGTTGTAGTATTTGACTTAGAAATCATCTTTTTTCTTCCTAATATTATCTGTTACCTTGCGTTGCTCCTCAGGGGCCTGACTTGCTGTACTCTGTGTCTTCTAGCAGCCCCGCCTCCCCCCACAAAGAGTGGATGACTGACAGGAGGGTTCACTCTGCTCATCATGCTATGGAACAAACACGCCCGGGTGCTGAGACCAATGCACAGAGTGAACCCTCTGGTCATCCAGACTGTTTGGAGGCGAGAGGAAAAGGAGGAAAACAAACACGCGTGCACGTACTAATGTATGGTCAATTGATCAAGTTCATTGTCATTTATGGTTGAGTTGATTTCTTTTCATCCCAGTCTAATGATGTGGTACTGGTACTGCTGCAGTTGTCTGTGGGACTCCACCACATTCTGTTTCGACTCTCTTTGGTAGTTGTGAGACGTTGGTGCAGGGTCAGCTGAAGGTCAGTCTGAGCGTTTCTCATCTGTGTGGGATTTGAACCGTCAACCTTTAGGTCCAGTCCTCTTGTTGCTGCTGTTCATTTTCTCCGGGATGGAGATAAACTGGTGTTTACACTGAGTGTCACACAGAGTCAAGCATAGCTGTGTGTGTGTGTGTGTGTGAGTGTGTGTGAGTGTGTGTGTGAGTGTGTAGTACTGTCCCTGTAGTTGTAGAAAACAAACCAGTTCTTAAATGTTGTACATTTATTCAAGTTGAAGTGTGTTTGAAAGGTTGAAAGAGCCTTAAATAGACTTGTTGTAGTTAATTCAAGCGTGTGTGCGTACATGTGTGCATACATGCGCACGTGTGTGCACGTTGGGCAGGTGTTGTTTGTCACCACCCTCCATCCATCAAGTCAAATGAGCGAATGACAGGAAGAACAAAAACAAATCCCCTGCTCCAGGAATAAATGGATGCTGCCGACCAATGACAAGTGTTTATGTGTGTGTGACAAACATACACACAACCACCAATGGATATAATTCAGACTTATTGGTTGTTTTCACTGCTGGTGACAGAATTTAAAGCTGTTCAGACTCTAAGACGTTTTTAAGTTGTAGTTCTTGTGACTCTACGTGGCTTTGCTCACAAAGTCTGTCTGTTCTTGGTGAATTCAGTTAACCTGGTCTGGTTCTTGGTCTCCGATTTATTACTGGTCTCTTTGATCTTATTTTAAAACGTCGTTAGTTAAATGTTGTGTTAGGTACATCTTAACTCAGTCGTCTGAATCTCCATCAACGTGACCTGAGCAGCTGATTTTTGGACACATTTTTGAATCGGTTCATTTCTTTTTCAAGTTTATGGATTAAAAACTAAATGTTGATGTTCACGATAGGATACAAACACTGCACTGCATCACCTTTTATATCCTCTGAAAGGAAAGTCTGATCTTATTTGCTTCGCTAACTGTCAATGTATTAAACAACGATAGATATAAAAAATATATTAACCAAAATGCGTTCCACTCTTTACAGAAGCACTGGAGAACACTGTCTGTGTCCTCTTGACGCTGAAGTCCTTATACATTTTAAATACAAAAAGGATCATGCAAACTAAGGGCACAATGAGTGACAACGTTGGGTTTTACTCATCACCCAGCACCAGTGCTTAATTTGTAAAGCAGAGAACGGCTGGTTTGACTCATATTCTGTTTAAATTGTGACATGAAAGTGTGGAGCCAACGTTGGCCCTAACGCAGTGGTGGCTGTCTTTAAAGGTTTGATATGTTTTGTGATCTTCTCTGCGTGACGGACGACCAAGTCGAGCTGACTTCACGGTCATCATGTCAACGTCAGGTCTTAGTAGAGCAGGGGTCACAGCCAGGTACAGTGTGAGACAGCACTCAATCATGTCTAGGCTGATATACCAGCGTGTGGTTAACGTCCACGTTTGCCCTGTAAACTGAGAATCCAAAATGTCACCACACGCTGCTCGGGGCAGCTTCTATGATAACACTACTGCTTGCCACCGCCAGACCGTCCTACGCTCTGTGAACACATACCACTACTAACTGTACTGGAGAGTGTAGAGTCAAGGTATGACCAGTGACTTTTGAAATGACGCAGCCCACTGTTTGTTTATTTTTAATTAATGCAAATCATTACACATTTGAATCAATTCATCATAAGAATTATCAAGTCTTTAAGTCATAATACTGACTGACCTTCTACACCCCATGTAGTGTAGAGCAGACCAGATGGTGTGTGTTTATCCCCCACCTTTTCTCCTGTGACTTTATTTACTTCTAATTTATTCCTTCATCTTTGTCTGTTTCTATGTTAAAATGTATTTTCAAAACTGCAGGATTATGATGGTGTTTGGACGAAAAAACATGGCAGTGGCAACAGTCGACTTTTATTGTGAAAAGACACAGGTTGTGACACTGTGACATCAGTTTTTATCAGATAAATATTTTTTAACACGCTTCACTGTCCCAGACATCCTCCTCCCTTTCTCTCATTTCATTACCCATCAACCTCTGCTCCCTCTCTCCGTCTGTCTTCTTTAAAGGCCCATCATTTCATCATGTTACATTTCTTTGACTTGTCTGTCCATCTTCATCATCATCTGTCCCTTTATCGTCCTCTTTATTCCCCCCTCTGTCTCCTCTCACATCTTTCAGTCTCTCTTCGTGCTCCGTCACCTTTTCATCCGTCCCCGTCGCCCCCTTCACTTCCTGTCCATTCTTTTTCATCTCCTCCTCCTCCTTTTTCTCCTCCTCTGTCCATTGCTCTGTGTTTCTGTCTCCATTAGGAGGAAATGGAAAAAGTGACATCAGCTATTTGGTAAACGGAGAGAGATGAAGAGTGAGAGAGAGGAGAGGGGGGAGAGAATGGATGGGAAATAAGTGGAGGGAAAAATGGAAAGTCCAGATCAAGGACTGAGAAGAAGAATAAGAACCAAGGAGTAGGGGGAGAAAAAAGAGAGAGAGAGAAATCAGAAAAGGAGAGTGGGGGTGGATAGGAGGCGCTCCACCTCATTAACCAGGTAATGCAGAGTAAATACACTGTACTGACTAAATGGAAAATTGACCATGTCTCTCTCTGTGTGTGTGTGTGTGTGTGTACACAGTGTGTGACAGTGATCAACATCAAAAGAACCAAAGTCTGTGTGTTTCTATGTTTGAGTCGATGAGATCTTCACTCTGATGTAGGCCTGGGTGATATGGACCAAAAATTAGATCTCAATGTTTTTCTTGTAAATCTCCAGATACTGTATTCAGCATCTGGAGACAGAGAGCAGAGCCACATGTTCTGAATTACACAGGGATTTGAACTGTTAAGATAAACAAACATGATAACAAACATATTCATATTGTAATGCCAGCAATGGTTTTATTTCAACAACAGGATGAGTTCCACACAGTGTAATTGTCCTAATACCTCACCCCCCCCCTTTACTCTCAGTTGTATCACACACTAACTCTCCCTTTATGTCACTATTGCAAGTGATAAAAGAAACATGTTGTGGCTCCCACTTTTGGTTTGAACTTTTTTTTTGACAGAACATGTTGTTTTGCTGCTCTTCTGACCCTGTGAAAATGGAATTTTATTTTATTTGACTCAACTTGTAAATATTGTTATGGTCAAGTGAATATAGTGATAAAAAGATTCTCATAACACTTTGACCACAAATTGACCCATATATTAAAAATAGACTATACTGTATATCACCCAGCTCTACAATGGGAGTTGCAGAAGTATTTTTATTGATTTTATTTTTTTATTATTGTGAATGGACCAACATTTGTGGTGTAACTGTGAGATGGTGTGAATGTAGGTGAAGAGGGTCAGTGTGTAAAGGTCAGAGCTGAGGCCGTAGTGTGATCAGACTTTAGTGCTGGTGTACTTTTGACTTCAGCTTATACTAGCACATGTATTCACTCTAATGTTTACCACTCAGGTGTTAGCATGCTCCTGAATTTACAGTGGTCACGTTGGCACAGTTTTCTGTCTGAGTCCAACAACAGGAAATGCCACCTTAGCCTCTCTGTGTTATGCTGCCGTGTGTGTGTGTGTGTGACAGAGAAAAACACACCAGCAGGATGTTATTGGTATAATACTGTATATTTGCAGCTCAAACCTAAAGAACAGTGACAGACTGATCAGAAAACAAATAATTAAAAAAAAAAAAACAGGTGAAAAAATTGTTTTCTATCTACATGCCCCCCCCCCAACCCCCCCCCATGTGCTCCCACACAAATCAACAAAAAAAGGAACAAAAACACACAGTGGAACAAACTGCAACACAACAGACTGCACACTTCAGTCAAAGGGTACTGAGGGAACAAAAGGTTCTGGTTTTTGGACAGAGCTGAGGAGCATTTGTTTTATTCAGCTCTGGTTGGTTACTGAGGCAGAGTTCTACCTTATTTAAATGGAGATTGTGCTGATGAGTGGACACTGGAGCTGTTCACTGACACATTTAATCTAAGAGTCAACAGTGGGAACTGAGCCTCTGTAACAAAACCAAAATTATTTTTTTCTGAAATAGTGCAGGATGTAAGCATCCAAGCCACACTGTATTCTAAACGGGGGCAGCAGAACGCACTTTAAAGTAAAGTAAAGAGTTTTTAAAAACGTTACATGGAGGTTTTTACACAAGGAAGTAAACCTTGAACTTCATAGTCACAGAGCAGAGGACAATGACACCAACAGAGTTTGAACAATGAGAGGAAATAATTTAACCATGTTTAAGACAAAGCTGTAAAAAACTGATCAGCATCAAGAAAAGAAAAGTTTATTATTACTTTAAAACCTGTGTTTCAGAAATAAACTTCACCCTCAGATGGGAAGATATAAAAGAGTTTATACAATGAACAGCTGCTTCCAAAATATTCAGAAGGATTCCTTCTGAAAAAGAGAGAGAATAATGGAAATAGAAGTTAGGAATTGTGGGGAGAAAGAGGAAGTAGATTTATAGAAAAGGGAAGTAGAAATGAGCTGAAGAGATTGTTTTATCATGCATGTCTGTGTGGAGAAACCAAAAAACAATCAAATCATAACCAATACCTGTGTTCATATTAACATCCACAGTCATTTTAGGCCATGCAGCCAGATTTAATGAATACTGAATAGATGTTTCTCCATCATCACGAATTAAAGGCTAAGGGCTAACATGACAGTTAGCCATACCAGATAGAAACAGTTCCATCCGGGTCAAAGCTGGTCAGACCTGATGAGTCAGCTGTTCTTGTCACATGACTACACCTGTGTTCATATCAAGTGTTTGGTTTCAAACAGGACATGTTTAGAAAACAGACAGTTGTGTGTCTTCACACTAATGTTGTGGTTACAGAGAGGTAAAAGATTAGTGGAGATACAGTATCTTTGCGTGTTAACTGCAGTTGTTGGTCACATACTGCTCCACTGGAAAAGAAAAACATGAAAAAACCCAATGGATCAATTTGACCTCAAGTCCAAATTCTGCACTAGGGTGTAACAACCAAAAGGACTGGACACAGGTCCCTTGAGCTCCTTTTTGTCAGTGATCTTTCAGTAGGATGACACTGGATTGAGAAAAACTGAACCTTTTTGTTAAAAGCAGTTTTTATTCTGGTCCTGTGAGTCAAGTCTTCAGTCTGACCAAGTTGATGTCTCAACTTTAGTACCAAATGTTTTCTTTAGGACTGAGAGGGTTCCATTCCTGCATCTTGACGTGTTTTTTCTTTGTGACAAAACTCTTAACTTTAGTCCTGAAAATGTGGATTGACAACGAGGGGAACAAGTAAAGTTTGTCTAAAAAGGAGAAGATAGTGGAGAAGAGATAAAAGTTGAACACGGCCCCTAAAGTGTTTTCAGAAAGTGGGGGTGTGTCTCGTAGTAGTCTTATTGTTCCTCTGCTTAGTCATCAAAAAAAACAACACAATTGTTGCAAAGGTACGATTCCCAACAAACTGGCCGATGGAATTCTTCTTTGTAGCAGGCGTCTAGATGATGCAGAGTCAGTGGGTCTAAAACATCAGTGGAGTTTTCAGGAATGACCGTGAATCTGGGGAACAAGAAAAAATATTTAATTTGACAAATGTCCTTTGATTGTTCTGGTCTATTACAGCTCTGGTCAGTTAAAAAACGAATATATGTAATGTATGTAATTGTGACCAACTAATCTTTTCTTTATGCATTAGTTTTCACTCTTCCTGACTATATTTAGGCTCTTTGTTAGTTTTACACCTGTGTTAGCCTTTATCTTAACTCAAGCACACCTCTCACACCACAGTCCATAGATGATGCTGTATCCTTCACTGAGTTATTTTGTGACTTTGTGACTTACCTCAGTAACATTAACTGGAGGCGGTAATGGACCAGCTGCTCTTGAGTCTGTGAGCTAAAATCACTGGTTTTCTCTGTGGACTTTGGTCTGTGAGCTAAGATCACTGATTTTCTCCATGGACTTTGGTGTGGCTGAATCAGTGGTTTACAAATTTACAAACTTTCCATATGGAAATGTCTGAGGCTAAATTAAAGTCGTGAACATGTTTGTAGGATTTTGTGGAAGGCCCGGGGCTGATTCTCCCAGCAGGGGGCGCTCACTCACAGAGCTGTTGTGCTAATTAAATCAGGATATAGTTGAACTCTGTTGGCTCATTTTATGATTGAAATCTCTTCTCTCTCATTTTGCTCCGGTCGGCGCTCTCTCTCTTCTCTACCTCCTTCACTTCACCTCCTTCCTGCTCCCTGTGGTGCTGTTGCTGCACCCACCCACGCAGGAGCATGTGCACGTGTACGCCACACACACACATGCACACCTTCCCCTCCCTGTGGTGTCATTGTTTTCTGCGGACGTTGCAAAGTGTTTACATTTCTGCATAACAGCAGCCATAAACCTGCTCTTCCTCCCTTCTGCTCCTCCTCCTCTATGTTCCTCCCTATCTCCTCACCTCCTCACCTTATTTTTTTCTTCAACATATGAATCAGGTTCCAGTTTGTTTGTTTTTTTAACTTTGTAAATTTGCTCTTTCTCCATCTTTTTCCTTCTCTCTACTTTTTTCCCATTATTTTCCCATTTTTGTCACTAATCCATGCTACATTTTCCCATTTTTGTCACTAATCCATGCTTTTAGAGCCCTCCTCGTCTGCAGGTCTCCTCCTCCTCAGCCCTCGCTCCCTATCTGTTCCCTTCATCCTGTTTTTATCTTCTCTCTGTCCTCTTTATCTTCTTTAATTTTTTTTCCTTAGCAGCAGATGTTTATCAGTTTGTAAACAGTCACCTATCACAATGGTAGTTTACTGTGGACTCTCATTAATAACAGCAGGAGTCACAACTGACTCAGAAGTTAATATAGCGAAAGTTTTGCGAGATCAGATTAAATCTGCGATCTGCTGAGGGAGCGAAAGGAGAACTGCGATATAGAGAGGGAACACTGTATATATAAAAATAATAAATATCAAATATAAACTGGTTAATTCTGGAAAAAATGCAATATCTGCATTTATATCATCAATAATTTCCCTCAGAAGCTAGAACATTTATTTTGTTTTATATTATTTGTAGAAATATGAACAAACCCAGCTCCAACACGTTACATTCACATTATATTCATGAGAACAAATGTTGATGATGATGAACCGCAAACTCATCTCTCATAATTTAATCTTTTAATTCTGAAAGCTATTTTCTTAACTTTTTTGTTGATTAATTCAGTTTCCAGAAGTTTGTGCCTGCAGTGATTCACCTCCATCACTGCTGAGAAAACAAATGTATTTTCTGTCCTTCTATCATTAAATCAATGTGTGTGTAAACAAATGTAGACAGAGATCAGGTTGTAACACAGACTTAGATTCTTATTAGATCATATTAAGTGTGTGTGTGTGAGAGAGAGAGAGAGAGAGAGAGAGAGAGAACAGGAAGAAAAACATTTTATAAAAACACTCAAATCACTTTTATTTCTTCATCCTGTGTCACCACCCTGACCTGTTTTCCTGTTTCACTCGCTAACACACACCTATACTGCGTGTGTGTGTGTGTGTGAGTGTGTGTTCTTCTGATTTAAAAATGGAGCTGACCTTCCTCATTAAGTCTCAGATCAGCTGTTGTTGAAAATGTCACCAGGTCCTGGAACAAGGTCACATTTTTCATTTTCTCCTTCAGCACAAAGCTGCTCCTCCCTGTTCTTTCTCTTGTCCTCCTTTACCTCCTCCTCTGTATTAATACTTTTCCTCCTTCACCTCTCCTTCCCACCTCCTCTTTTTATACATTTCTCCAGCTTCTATTTCTTTTTTCCTCTGACTCTTTCCTTCTCTTTTTCTTCTCATTACTGTTCTCCTCCTTCACCTCCTCTTTTCCACTGTCTTCTTCTTCTGTCCATCCAAATATCTAACTTTGATTCCCTTCTTCTTCCACCTTCATGTCCTCCTCTTCTCTGTTCAGACTGTAACTCCTTCATTTTTCTGTCCTTGTTTTTTTAGTCTTTCATTCTTCTTTTTTCTTACTTTATCCTCTTCTTCTACATCATTCCATTTTTCTCTCTTTCTTGGACCAATTAGTCACTTTTTTCTGAACAAGGCCAAAGAAACGGTCTCCTCTTCTTCTTCCTGGTTTTCCCTTGTTTCTGATTGTAATGTGATCTTTGTGCTCAGCACTTTTTCAGCTTCACTCCTTAATTAAGTGTGCGTGCGTGTGTGTGTGTGTGTGTGTGCCACATTGAGTGTAAAATTTTACACAAGCAAGAAGAATGAGTGTGTGTTTGTGAAGGTCCTACTGGGCCAATCAACATTAATGAAATCAGCTGTGTGTGTGTGTGTGTGTTTTACACAAACAAGAGGATGTAAAAGGGGACTAAAGAGGAGAGAGATAATTAGCGTTCAGTCTCACCAGAGTGTGGATTAAACACACACACACTCCAATGTCTGTGTGTGTGTGTGTAGACATCCTTCAACACTTCATAGTTTCAATGTCAGACTGGACTGAGCACAGCTGGTGTACTAGCTGCATACTAACCCTGCCTCTCTCTCCCTCTCTCTCCCACACACCTGTACTGGTGCAGCCTCTTAATGACAGAAGACACTCACCCAACAATCCATTCAAACACTACAGTAAAGTCTAATATCCAGTGATTCTTCACGTCATCGTGTCACCATCAACCAAATCTAAATCTCCTCTTCCCTAAGTTTATTGAATATATCCTTTACTTCCCCCTCATTCAGTGAGCGCCCCCTGTGGCTCACTGTTAGTAAACTGCAGTCTGTCAGTGATTTAGGGGTGTCTTGACTGGGTTCATGTTGTTTTCATACAGATCCTTTATACGTCAGAATCAGACAACCCAGGTGGTTTTACCTTGACGTGTTTGGATGGTGAGCTCCTGTCGTCCTCAGTGTCACGTCATGTTAACTCCTTATCTGCTGTTTTTACTAAGTCTGCCAATATTGACAGTGCCAACACGTCTCTGTCTGTAAAAGTCCTCCCTCATCTTGGTTCATTGTTCTTGTTGCGTGGTTGTCAAGGTCGAAACATGTCAAGGTAAAACCACCTGGATTGTCTGATGATGAGAGAACTGTAGTATAACTGTAGTATAACTG
>NC_024307.1:28152658-28165614 GCF_000523025.1 Cynoglossus semilaevis | reverse complement strand
AGCAGGAATCTGAGGATGGACTCAGTGATGGAGGCAGCAGTGGATCAACAACTCTTGGTTGTGAGGTGTGACTAGAGTTAAGATAACACAGGTATGAGACACACACAAACAGGCTACATTGAAAATTTCCATTCAGTGTTGGGACAGAACTAACAGTAACTGTATCAACATAAGGTAAATGATGTTGGGTGGATTAAACACTAGCTATAATATAAGCTTAGAACCAACATTAGTTCATAAACATGAATGTTCTTGTTAAAGACAGCGTCTCTCTCCCTCTCCCTCACTCCCTCCCCTCTCTCTCTCTCTCTCTCTAACACACACACACTAAATGGGCACATGTTTTGTGGGCTGACATCAAAGGGAGGCCACATTGTCTGTTTCATGTCTGCACTGATGTGGCCTGGGCCCCAACACAGTCTACTCCCACCTTTGTGTTTAATTGTACAAACTTGCACATCTGTGTGTACTCCCTGTATTTAAGTGCCTGCATCTGTATGTGTTTGTAGTTTTTTCTTCTAATACTGTGGCTGTGTGTGTGTTTGTATACCTTTTACACTGCTGCTATTTTCCTGCTGGTTTCCATTGACCTCAGGTTTGTCTTCAGTCACAGCAGTATCTGCTTAGTCCCAGAGACAGAGCACATTATACCACATATAATATATATGTGTATATATATATCATCACAAAGTGAAAAACTTACAACTACTGAAAGAAAGACTTGATGTTAAGAAGGAAATCAAGGTTTAACCTTAAAGTGTGATGGAAAAAAATCAAGCAAAAGTAGCTAAAACTAAAAATGGACACTAAATTAAAAAAACCTAAACTAACTTAAGAAAATGTCTCAGAGCAAGTAGAAGAAATCAGCTGTGGACAGATGTTATTACAGGTTGAATAAACACTCTATGATCTGACACCGACGCTAGAACAGGACGTCAGGCTAACAGCTAACATGACTTTAGTTAGCCTCTCTCTCCCTACCCTGCTCTCTCTCTCTCTCTCTTCTCTTCATACCACTCTCCCTTGTTGTTTGTCCCGTTCTTCTCTGATCCTCCTCTTCCATCACCCTGCCATACTCCCCCTCTTCCTCTAACCCCCATCACTCTCTGTCTTCTCCCTCTCTCACTCTCTGCGTTCTTCTCTCCCCTACCCCATACCCTCCTCTGTACCTCCACTTTTCTCTCTCTTCATACCCCCTCCACTCCCAATACTCTCTTCTCTGTCCATCCCACTCCTCCCTCACATCCTTCTTCACCTCCTCTCTCCCCCATTGTGACAAAGGTAAATGTGCGTTCTCACCCAGACTGCTTCCGTTGTTGTTAACGTGCAGCGGCTCAGGAGAAGAAGAGGAGGAGGAGTGTTTGAGAGCGTCCTCCACTCTCTCCCTTCTCTTGGACTCAAACTCTAGCGCCTCCTGCAGCTTCCTCTTTGCCTTTTTCTCCTTCTTCAGACGTTTCTGGATGGAGGCTGTGAGGAGACAGAAGAGTTTTTAAATAAAGAGTCAGACCAAAACCCTGTTGTTGTTGTCGTCGTTGTTGTTGTTGTTGTTGCTCAGGTCAAACCTCTGTTCTGCAGCTCTGAGCTCAGCTGTCTCTCCAGACTCTCCCTCATCTCTCTCTCTCTGAACAGCTCCATCTTCAGTTCTCTCTTCTCTGCCTGGATCTGTTTGTCCTGCGCTCGAGCGTTTTCTACTGCCACCTTCAGGAGACCCTGAGGACAGAGAGACAGTTTTCCCAGTGTTTATAGACTCTTTATTCTCCTTGTTGATTTCATGTTAATCATGGAGAAATAGTTCCTTAAAAATGAGCTTTAGTTTTCTCTTTAGATTTAAAGCCATTTTAAATGTTCTGCCAATCGCAATATCCGAGTGATTTAAAATGAATACATGTCTCCTATAAACAAATCAACCCTCACCTGTATGTTAGTGAGCAACGTCTCCACTGACGACAGACCATCAGCAAACAAGAACGGAGCGGGAAAACCAGGAGGAAGAGCCTGAGCCAAGGACGTCTCTTCTGTCAACAAACAAACCATCAGACTGTTAGGACCACTAACTCTGGTCAAACAACAACTCAACATGGGGGGGGAGGGGGGGGGTAGGTGGAGGAACAGGCCATTAGACAGGAGTCATCTTTGAGAGGGAAGATGGAGAGAAGAAACCTAGAACCAAGAACTTGACAGAACAGACGTGGATGAAGTCACATCGCTGCTAGAATTTAAGCATGTGCACGTGAGTGATAGTGCACGTGTGTGTGTCTTAATCATGGTTAATTTCACAGCAGAGTTAACTCGGCGTGTTCACACACTGTGACTCACACTGATTTTTAATCCCTGCCAATTAGCAGCAAACACTCTGGCCTGAATACAAACAACCTCTGTGCACGTGAGCGTGGACGAGTGATTCTCCGAGTGAGTGAAAGTGCTAACTGACGAGCTAACAGCCTCAGATTGTTGCAGAGCTTTGGGTTGTGTTGCAGTCAGGAGCACCACCTGCTGAAATGATGGAAGTTTACCCTGATATAAAAGAGTGTAATCAGGATCAGACGGACAAACCAGGAGGAGGAGGGAATGTTCGGATGGACTGTTCTGGTTCTGGTTCTTGATCAGTTGTCAAACTCTGTTCTATTGATCAGATCTGAAGCCTTTGTTAGATTCAAACTCACTCTTATCATTGATTTTCTTCTTCAAAAGACGGAGTCACATCAGAAAGAGCTGAACTCATGACAAACGGGTGAAGGAAACAAATGAAGAAGAGTGTTGAAGAAGAGGGGGGAGGGGCCTCCACAGCTTTTAGTGTCTGACCCCGGGGCCCCTTTTAACCTGGCCCCTCCCTCTCTCCCGCTACGTCCTTCTCTAATCCCTCAGATTGATGTTGGCTGGACAGGTGATCAATAGAAGCAGCAGAACATCCGGACGCTCCTCGTCTTCTCTGACTGTGAGTGTGAGTGTGTATGAGTGACTACAGTAAGAGGAAAACCCTCCTAAGTGAGGACAATTTGTCAGTTGTCAAAAGAAAATGGCTCAGGGTTTGGATTAAGGTGGATAATGGAATATCCTCACTGATATCTGTGTGCGTGTATGTGTGTGTGTGTGTGTGTGTGGTCCAACCTTTGTCCTTTGTTATTTTCTTGTTGGCTGCAGCAGAGTTGCTCATTGGAACCTCAGGATCAGCTGACATCAGTCCTGTGGAAGAAGAACAGCAGCTGTATGTTTCAGGGACAGTTTTTTTCTTTTAATATGTTGACACTGTCAGCAGGTTCAACCGACTGTTATTGTTCTGTTAGTTTGTCCTAACCTGTGATTTTAGCTCACAGGGACACAGCAGTTGTTGATCCACTGCTCCCTTCATCCCTTTTTGTGACTTCACTGTTTGAAAACCTTTGTTCAATTTTCTCTTCATGACACAACCCAACCACAGGAGGCAGCAGTGAACCGGAACCTGCTGTGTCCCCATGAGTCACTGAATCACTGAATTTCTTCCTTGGACTTCCATCCATCCATCCATCCATTTTCATCCGCTTATCCGTTTCCGGGTTGCGGGGGCAGCAGTCGCCACCCAAATCACATTGCACCGTACCAAACCTTCCTGCGGGTGGTGAGTCCACTGGAAGGTACCAACCGCCCTAACCGGGATTCGAACTTGCCCAGGAGGTGAACCCTGGGGTTCCACACCAATGACAGAGACATTGCCTCTGGGCCAATGCGCCACTCCTTGGACTTCATTTAATGATTACAATCATTCTACAAGTCCTAGGAGGACTGATTGAAAAAACAATAGCCAAAAATCTGAATTAGCACTGAAATGGCTAATTATATAGCATAAATATTAGCATAAAACAGCTAATAATAATAACAGCAGGTAACATTCATGATGTTAATCAGTCTTGTCATTCCTAGAGTGTTGTGTGTGTGTTTGTGTGTGTGTGTTTTTGTACCCAGTCTCTCAGGTGAGCTGGAGGCGGAGCTGCTGGCCTGCGACTGTACAGGAGTGTTGTTCTCGTCCACAGATGGAGACAGAGACGGACTGTCACAAACTCTCTCCTGTAAAAACAGTTTGTATGTCTCAGCTATAATAATGATGACTACAAAATAAAAGATCTGGAATTCTTCACAAGTTTAAAAGTCTTAAACTAAGTCAGCAGATGTCGTCCTAGTCTGTCTGAATGAATTCACCTTGATGACGGGCGCACGATGAACATGGGTGTGGATCTGTTGCGCGGCAGCGGCCATGTTGGCGATGGTACTGAGGTGGTTCATCTGTGACATGGCCATGGCAACAGAGGCAGGAGGCAGGCCCATGGGAAGCAGTGGGTGAGGCATCATCATGAAGGGCAGGTCTAGCCCTGAGGAGACCACATGAAGAAGAAGGTCAAGGGTTTGATTCCCAAAGTCACTACCACCCACAGTTTGCTTCTGATCGGTGTGGTTCTCAGGCTGCAGCGGCACCACCGTAACTGAGGGTCACCGCAGGTCACCACCACACTTTGGTGTGTGGTTTTTATTCCAATGAAACAATAACACTGATGGCCGTGACACCCTGACAGGTGAAGTGAAGAAATAATCACTGTGAGTGTTTGTCACCTCCTGCTGTGTGTGTGTGTGTGTAAATACTGCTTTTACAGAAACAAAGCAAAGAATGTGATTTAAGTGCGTTTGTGTATTTTGCTTTTAGTGTGTACTTGTACATGAAGCTGTTCACGTGTGTGTGTGTGTGTGTGTGTTGATTAGTGTGTTTTTTTAGTAGAGTGTGTGCTGATTAATCCAAACAGAGTGTTAATACAGAAGATGGGAGCAGATTAAATGGTCTACATTAACAAATACTGCTGTGTGTGTGTGTGTGTGTGTTTTTACACTTACTGTTGGCAAGTATCCACAGCTGTTGCAGCTGTTGTTGATTGACTGCTCCAATAGATGGCGCTCTTCCACTCCCTGCGCCTGCCACTGTTGTAAGTGCTGCAGCACCTCCTGCTGGTGGCGGTGGTGCTCCTGTTCCTCCGCTGTGAGCCGCAGCTGGAGGACTGGTCAGACGCTCCTTATCCCAGGAGCACTCGCTGCCTCCTGTCAAGGAATGAGATGCAAATGTTCCAGATAAACCAAGCCTCAAAGGTAAAATCAGTGATTTTAGCTCACAGAGACACAGGAGCTGCCGGTACACTGCTGCCTCCTGTGGCCAGTTTGTGTCATTGAGCTAAATCCGAACAAAGGATGTTAAACCGTGAAGTTGCAAAACAGGACATTTGGACTGATGAGTGAGGCAGCAGTGGATCAACTGCTGTGACTCTGTGAGCAAAAATCACTGGTTTTCTCTATGAGGTTTGGTGAAGGAGACTGTTCTTTCGTTTTCTCTCATCCATCATCATCTTCCTCCATTAGTGTGAATTAGTAAATGTCTCTCTCTATTACTGCCCACTGAACTGCTGCCTGTGTGTGTGTGTGTGTGTGTGTGAGAGAGAGAGAGAGAGAGAGACAGCTGGTTGTCATCCTTTTCTTTACACCAGGGAAGAAAAAAGGTATGAACAGATGTTCTTTCTCTTTCTTCCTCCTCTGTCTGTTTCCTTGTTCCTTTCCTTATCTTCATCTACTTTCCTTCTTTCTTCCTTCTATCCTTTTGTTCCTCTTCCTCTCATCCTTGTTCTTTCATGTTCTTTTCTTTCATTCCTTGTACCTTCCCTCCTTTTTTCCCCTCTTTCATATCTTTCCCTCTCCTTTTTTCTTATCTCACACTTCAGTCCTTCCTTCCCCCTTGTTTTTCTGGTCCGTTTCTTTTCTTTGAAAAAAAGAATTGTTTATTAATTTTGTAAAATAACTTGCACTGATTTTGTTTTTTCTCAAAGCTGAAGCTGCTGAAAGAAAACCATTGTGATCAACATTCAAGCATCAGAAAAACTTTTTTCTTTTATCCTCCGTCCTGAACACGACTCTCTTCCTCCTCCCTCTCTTTATTTTCTCTTCCTTTCTTCCCCCTTTCTCGCTCCGCTCTTTTGTTTGCCGCACTTTCCCAGAGAAAACAAGGTCAAAAACAAAAAAGTCACTCCACGAGTGAAATAAAAAAAAAGGAAAGAAAAGAAGAAAATAAATAATAAAACAGCATCAGAGTGAAGGAGAAGAGAGAGAAACTCTATCAGCTCTGTTTTCAGGTCAGAGGAGAGAGAAGAGAAAACAATACTCGCTCTATGCCTCTCTTCCCCTCGCTCACCTCTTTCTTTTTCTTTTTGTTTTCTGTCCTTTTAATAATTCACACAAACAAACAGCAGAGATGGACCGTACACGAGCACACACACACGTGCACACCCTTGGTCTTGATGCCAAACGTTCAAACAACAGTCCATCTAGGTTGTTACCTACGCTGTGTAATGGTTTCTGAATTTATTTTTAATAAAGTCAAGTAAAAACAGGTGAACACCGTGTCCCACTCTGTGTTCACTGTCACTGTGCAGCGTTAGCTCCAGTAAATGTCAGGACATGATGTCAAAGAGGCTGAAAACCAGTGTTATATCTCAACAGTAGTGAATGACCTCAGTTAAAGACACAGCAGCTGCTCACATGTTATAAGTGTTGGGTTGTCACTTCATTGGAATTTCTGATTTCACTTTTAGCTCAGTGTCACAACTTGACCACCGGAGGCAGCAGTGGACCAGCAGCTCATGTGGCTCCCTGAGCTTAAATCACTGATTTTCTGTATAGACTTTAGACTGTGAGCCAAAATGACATTTCTGTAGAAAATAGTATGTGTGTGTGTGTGTGTGTTACCTGTGTTGGAGTGCAGGTCATCGTCCGACTCGTTGCCGTTCTGCAGACTCATCATCATCTTCATCTTCTGGAGCTTCTGTAGCTCAGCCATGGCTGCAGCTGTCAGGCCTGAGACACACACACACACACACACACACACACATATGTCAGTGTGAACTTCATCATCGCTGTGACTCAGCAGCTGAACAGGATTTAAAACTTGTCTCAGTCCACCAGTCACACACAGCTCAGGTGCTGTTTCTACCCATGATGCTTTGCACAGCAGTAACACACACACACACACACTGAGAGTCATCAGCCTCTCTGTGCTGGTTGTTGTGTATAGAAGTCAGTTCCAGGTCAGTGCACAGAGACAGAGATCTGACTTCATACAAAAGGCTGTGTGTGTGTGTGTGTGTGTGTGTGTGCGTATGTGTGTGTGTGTGTGCGGGCCTTTCCCTCATTTTGTAATTTTACATGTGGATTTTTCACATCATAGACAGTGTGTGTGTTTGGGCCAGTCACAGCCGGCGGCCTTGTAGGAATGTCCCCCGCTCTCTCTCTCTCTCTCTCTCTCTCTCTCTTTACACACACACACACACACACACTGGTCTGTTTCAGGTTGTTTTTCATCTGGACTACAGTTGAAACAGTCTCAGTAGTTTAACGTAAATAAATCCATTGAACCTAAACTGACATCAGGACAAATGTCCTTCATTTGACTCATTATTAGGGATGCAGCAAAACTAAAATGAAATGATTGGAGTTTCGAAAAGCGAACATGAGAAAACCAAGGCTGAAAACTGAAAACATGTTAAAGAAATGATTATGACGATTATTAGTACCATTACATTTATGAACTAAACCTCAATAAAATCAAGGCACTGCAATGGCATCAATTAATAATAAATAGATAATACATTTATAATTGTCAAAATAATTAATTGTCAAATGTCTAGCAGAGAAATGAAATCAACTGACAGTCACACAGGAAGTCAATAGAACACAATAGACTATAACTATTATTATTATTTGAAGCACTCTCTGTCAGGACCTCACAGAACATATTTAAATTTCAGCATTAAGCGTTTTGCAAATGGCTGTCCGTGGGTCTTTCTCAGATATATTGAAATATACGTCCACACTGCAGACCTGTCTCTCAGACAAGCCCACGCTGGCCCAACTTTTTCTTGCGCCATCATAACTTCCTGTTTCGGTGATAAAAGTTTACTGCATCCCTACTCATTATTTCCAAACTTGTCATCTGATGATTTACTACATTTGAACTCATTATTTACACTTAAAAAAAACATTTATATTAATTAAAAACTGATGTTAATATTAATAAAAAACTGAAGTTTTTGTCTGTGTTCTTCAGAGCCAAGCTAGAACACAGAAGAAAGGACAAAGACACACAACACACACGTCTTTGAAGCAGTCTGTCAATCAATCACACACTAATTCCCAAGGTTCTGTGGTCACCATTAACCATGGACAGACATTGATCTGAGCGTGCGTGTGTGTGTGTGTGTGTGTGTTTTAGTCATGATGGAGAACAGTATTGTGACGCTGACCTCACTATTGATCGTCCTCTGGTTTCACCGTTTTGACTCGGTGTCCGAGAGAGAGTGTGTGTGTGTGTGTGTGTGTGTAGTGGAGATTCTCAGTGAAATAATCAATGTAAGAAACCATCTGTGACCTCACAGTGAGGCTCCATCCTGTGACCAATCTGTCCTTTTGTTTATAAGACAATGGCTTTTCCATTCATTACTAACTATTGTTTGAAAAAGTTGAATTTTTACCATCAGGTGGCGCTAAGATCAGAGCTGAGGGACTACAGCAGGACTTCAGTCTGAATGAACCTGGACGACCACTCACCCCACAAGGACTTGATGAAGGTGAAGATGAAGATGCTGGACCTCAGAGCTGCAGCTGAGAGTGTTTGGCTGAGCAGCTGACTCTGTGTGTGTGTGTGTGAGATCAAGCAGCACCTCCTCAACACTGAGTTTCTAAATCCAGAACACAAAGATCTTCACACACACACACACACACACACTGCGACTGCGTCAGTGAGATCACAGCATTAAATATTTACTGACCTCAGCCACAGACGGCTGAGACTCACACTAGGGCTGGAGGAGGAGGAGACGGTCATTACCCATCATCCTCTCTGAGGAGGAACCTGAAGGTGTCCCTGGTGCAGTCAGAGACAGAGACACCTGTGATCTCCTCCTAAGGTTCTCAACTCTTCCATGAACAATTTCAGTTTTTAATTTTACACCAAACCCAACCTGAGCCGAGCCACCAGTACAGACTGACCCGGTCAGTTGTCAGGAGTTTGTTTATTTCTGGAATGTTCTCTGTTATGGGTGGTTTTATTGACTGACTTAAATCCTCCCCCTCCTCCCCCGCCTCCCCCTCTGCAGGTGCACATGAGAGTCCTCAGACCAGTGGATTCATTTTAACACGAGATTGAAAGCTCTTCATCTGTAACCTACACACCGCGCATGTGTGTGTGTGTGTGTGTGTGAAGACAAGGCGAACCATTGAGCTGGTTTTGAAGTGAATTAACAAGTCAAATGAGCTGCAGTGCACACACACACACATCATCACAGCGTCTTTGTTCAGGAAGATGAGGCCAATTAAAGTGATATCACTCTTGTTGTCGTTCACTCCTCCCCCTCCTCCTCCTCCTCCTCCTCCTCCCTCACTTCTTCCTCGTTCATTTTTGTTCTTTCTTCTTTTTCCTCTTCTTTTTCCGTCTCCATCCATCTTCTCGGTCTCATTCACCTCTGTGAACTCCTTCCATCTTTTATCTGTCCTCCTCTTCCTCCTCTCCTCCGTCTGTCTTAAATACAGGCAGGTGAGGAAACACCACAGAGTCAGAAAGTTCTCAGACAGATGTGTTCATTTCAGCGTTCTTCACTGGTCCATGTTCAGACAGGACTGCTTTCTGTCAGGACTGTCTGAAAGACTGTCTGAAAGAGGAAGTGGGTTTCAGTCCTGGGACCAGACCTGCTGTCAAAAACATCCTCCAGGATTCTACGAAGAACAAGTTCTCTGATGGAACCACCAGTGGAGGAGAGAATTCCACAAGTTCTTTCCCAGGTTCTGTGTGGACACCTGAATGTCCCTGAGGCCACGTAGAGACCCCACGTCTTGGTTTAATAGCGTCACAACAACGTTTTTCGGTGCATACCGCCATCTACTGTACTATAGCGTGTAGTTTCAGAGTATGACCAGTGATTGCGATTTATTTTTATCGAAACCAACAGGAATCGTCACGCATTTGTATCGATTTTCCTTCGATTCACGATCCATCCCTGATCTCATATCTCCTTCACTTTTTCCTTCTTTTACCCTCTTCCTCCTCCTCTCTCTGTTTTCACACTGTGCATGTGTGATAAATGTGTGTCTGTGATTGGTTCATGCCCCCCCATCGTCATGGCGCCCGCAAGGTCGTAAACAACAGCTCGTCTCCCCCGGCAACGCGGCGTCTCCATGGACGCGAGAGCAGTGACTCTGCATGTGTGCGACGTCCAAGGACTGCCAAGAGAGAGAGAGAGTGTGTGTGTGTGTGTGTGTGTGTGTGTAAAAGACCTCGACGGAGCGAGCTAATGGGGGATCATAAGTGAGCAAATGTTTTCTCTGGGTTCCACTAATGTTCAACAAACACACACACACACACACCTGACATACGTGTGTGTGTGTGTGTGTGTGTGATTAGTTTGCCACAGTGTGCTGAGTCCATATGTCACTGAACACATGCGTGTTTTATTTATTTATCCTGCACAGAAACATTTCCAGTGTGAAGGAAGGACAAGAAATATGAATGGAGATGATGAAGAAATGAAGAGGAGGATAATGATGAGGAAAGAAAATAAAGGTCTGATGAAGAACGGAAGACAACCTGGAGAAGGAAGTAAAGATGGACGGAAGGACAGATGGACACAGAGAAGGAGACAGGCTGTAGAGAGGAGAGAGAGAGAGGATGAGAGGATGACAAAGGTGATCAGTATAAACAGAAGGAAGTAGGAGAGATGGATGGAGACAAGGAAAGAGGAGAGAAGGAAGGAAGAAGGACTGCAGACTCTGCATGGAGCTGTGATGAATGACACGTCTCTGGGGTTTCACTCCTCCATCTGTCCACTCTCCCTCCCTTCCTCCTCTTTCTTTTTTATTCTTCCCTTCTCCTCCCTTCGTTCCCTCTTCTCATGATTCTTCCTTCCTCTCTCCTTGGCTCGGATTCCGCGGCTCCTCCATCTCCTCCGGTCACATCCTCTCTGTTTTTACTTTCTCCAAACTCTCCTCATTGAAGGAGGGACGAGAGAAGATGAAAGGGTGGAAGACAAACGGACAGTTGTCAGAGGAGAAGGATAGACGAGGATGTCAGGAGGACAAGGCGATGAAAGAGGACTGAGAAGTGACATGAGTGACAAACAAAAGAATGAGGACAGGTATTTAAATACGTCCTGCCCTGGTGTTTGGAGTTGGTACTGCGGCTGTACAACGCAAACAAAACCGATTTACACTGTTTCACTGTTAACAGTCCTGTTTACATGGCCACGAGACAAAAACAGAGTGTTGGGACAGAGAGGTCCAGGGAGTGGAGAGCTTTGAAAACTCTGTCACTCTGTGTGGACGGAGCAGAGTCACACGCTCCGGTCAGCTTTACACCAGTAACCTTGCTGTAGGCTACACAATAACAACAGTGGTGGAGACCATGCTCCTTCTGACCGTGCTGGAGAAGCTACTTTAGCTAGCTGCTGTGCTACAGTTAGCCAGTTAAGTCTTTCCCTGCTTTTCTTTTTCATTTGTTTGGTTTCTAAACTTTGTCCTCATGCTCTGTTTTCTGAACTTTCTTCCAGTGTTAGTATGTTACTGTGTGGTTCACACAGCGCCACATACAGGCCTGACATATGTACTACTGGGGCCAGAGTCGTATTCACCAGCTCTGTTTAAATGCTATCCAGAGGCAGCTGTAGGCGTATCACGTCACAGAAACAAGGCCTTAGTGATGGGGGACAGTGTCTCTGTCCCCTCAAATCACTGGTTTTCTCTATGGACTTCTTACTGAGCCATGTGTCTGTGCCGTTCTGGACTCACCCGTGTGGGACAGCAGATTTGGAGACAGCAGGCCCGGCAGACCCGGGTGCAGCAGCCTGGGGCTTTCCTGGATCCCCGCTCCAGAACAACGCTTGGGAGGACGACCGGGCCGAGAGCTGCAGGCACAACACAGAGAATCACAGACGTCAGGAGCAGAACCACAACCAAGAGGAAGAAGAAGAAGAAGAAGAAGAAGAAGAAGAAGAAGAAGAAGATGCACTCACAGAGATTTTAAATGACTTAGATGAACTGAACTGTCTGACCTCATGTCAACACCTTTACATTTGTTTCAATGGTTTGAACCATATTTTTAACAAAGTGAGAAACCAGTGAAGGACAATGACATCATCAAGTTCACTCCATCACTAATGACCTACCAGGACCAGGAACTGGTAGCATGTGCAATCACCAAAGCAATAACTGGGCCTGGTACCATGAATTGTGTGTGTGTGTGTGTGTGTGTGTGTGTGTATACCCTCCAGTAAAAGTTGATGTAAATCACCGTTTAAGACACAAGCACCTGAAGTCTCACACACACACACACACACACACACACACACACACACAAGCATATATTATGCATGAACATAGGCTTTATTAAAACACACACAACATAACATGTACAGCACAACATAAAGGACACACACACACACACACACACACACTGTACATCCAGGCCAACTCTCTACAGGGAGCCTCAGTAACAGATGGTCGTCCAAAGTCATTTACAGGAAAAAAAAGGAATCAAATAAAAAAACAAGAATCTGCAGCGCAGAATGAAGTAGAAGTGGAACAGAACAGAACAGAACAGAACAGAACAGAACAGAACAGAACAGAACAGAACAGAACAGAACAGAACAGAACAGAACAGAACAGAACAGAACAGAACAGAACAGAACAGAACAGAACAGAACAGAACAGAACAGAACAGAACAGAACAGAACAGAACAGAACAGAACAGAACAGAACAGAACAGAACAGAACAGAACAGAACAGAACAGAACAGAACAGAACAGAACAGAACAGAACAGAACAGAACAGAACAGAACAGAACAGAACAGAACAGAACAGAACAGAACAGAACAGAACAGAACAGAACAGAACAGAACAGAACAGAACAG
>NC_024307.1:28110454-28152589 GCF_000523025.1 Cynoglossus semilaevis | reverse complement strand
AGAATAAAATAGAACAGAACAGAACAGAATAGAATAGAATAGAATAGAATAGAACAGAATAGAATAGAACAGAACACAACAGAACAGAATAGAACAGAACAGAATAGAATAGAACAAAACAGAACAGAATAGAACACAACAGAATAGAATAGAACAGAACAGAACAGAACAGAACAGAACAGAACAGAACAGAACAGGAGTCCTGAGCCTTATTCTCTTTCCTTGTCTTCTTCCTTACTGCTCTACATCCTTCCTTCCTACCACCTCTTCTTCTCCTTCTCTCCTACATCTCCTAACTTTTCTTCCCTCCTTCCTTCTTTCCTCCAGTCTTCCTACTTCACACCCTCCTCTCGTGGGTCTTTGATCCGTCTCACTGTTCTTACCTGCCTCCCTGACTTCCTATGTTTCCTAGACTTTTTCTAACTTACTTGTTCCTCCCTAACCTCTGACCTCAGTTTGACCTTTATAACCTTCTTCCTCTCTGATTACTTTGTTCATTTTCTAATCCATCTCTCTGTCCTTCCTCACACCCCCCACTTCTTGTCTTCCTTCTGTAACTTTTCTTTCCTTTATCCTCCTTTGGAAACGTCTGATGATGTTTCACCCATACACACACACACACCTACACACACACACCTACACACACACACACCTACACACCCATACAGCCAGGAGCGCATTAAGATATGAAAACATGAACCTTTACTTTTCCTCTGAACTCTGCTTAACCTCTGTGTGTCTCTCTGTCTCTCTGTCTCTCTCTCTCCCCCCCTCTCTTACACACACACACACACAGGTGTTTGCATTCAAACCTTAAAGTATTTCCATCAACAAACCACTGTTGCCTTTGATCTGCTGCATGGACAGTCACGCTCACTTTTACAATGGAGACATGTTACACTAGCAACTGTGTGTGTGTGTGTGTGTGTGTTTAGTCATACATGACCAACACTCAGGTGTGTGTGTACAGGACACATGATATCACCTTCTCATTAACTGTACCCTTCTTTGTTCGGAGTAATGACTGCAGTGTGTTTGTGTGTCCCGTAGCTTTGCCATATGTTGGACATTAATCCTCGTCAGTGGTCCACTCTCTTTACTGCACTGAGCACAGGAAACAAAGAGCAGGTCTCTCTCTCTCTCTCTCTCACACACACGCACACTGACCTACATTCACATGTTCACCTCCTCTAGATTCAAACACACACCTCCATACCACTTTAATTTCTCTAACTTCTTCGATATGACATCACTTCCTGTTTGACCCACGGCCTCAGTTTGGTCACACTCGGGCTTCCGTATGTCTCTGACTGTATTTACAGCTAGACAGGAAAAGTAAGACAGGCTTGACTTACTCTATAGACTCACAGACCAAAGTCCATAGAGAAAACCAGTGATTTTAGCTCCGACAGACACAGGAGCTGTTGGTCCACGTTTTCATTTAGTAGCAAAAGGTAACAGTGAGTCAGTAACTGCTGTGTCACTGGCCTTTAAATCACTAATTTTCTCTATGGACTTTGGTTCAAGTTTTTTCTCAAACTTGCCTGCCCGTTTGCTGTTTGAATTTGTCTACTTCTCTAAGTGAGATGAAGAAAGATGCTTCAGCTTGTAGGTAAAAATGGGAGGAAACACTTGTTAAGAGACATCTTCTACTCAGCACACACACAAACACACACACACACCACCTTGAAGTAAGCCTTCCTGCTCTGACAAACACACACACACACCCGTGTCCTCCCCAATGGCCGTTTCTATGGCGACCAAGCCTTGATCAATACTCCGTCATTGGCTCTGATGGCCGGTCAGGGTCACACACACACAAACACAGACATGGTGGTGAATAAGCACAGAGATACTGCTAACACAGTTGACAGATTGATTTAGCTCAGGAGGTGGATGACTCTTTCTTACACACGCGCGCACACACACACAGGCACATGAGTGCACACACACACGCAGACTGTGGTGCAGTTGATCTGCAGTCAATACCAGGGTCAGAGCTGAGGGTCAAACCCTCCTTGACTAGAATCTTTCATCTTCCTCACTCTCTTCTTTTCCCTCCATCATCATTTTTCTTCTTCTGTCTTTTTCTCTCCATCCTTCCATCATCTTCACATCTCTCTCTCTCTCTCTCTCTCTCTCTCGGCATCATCTCTTTCTTCATCGTCATGACTAAACACACAGAAACAGTGCTCTGACAGAACCTCACTGCCCTCAAGTCCCAGCCACTCAGAACCAAGAACTTTTAATCAGTCATGTACTGTCACAGACAGTACCAACCACCAGGGGCAGTAGCAGGAACTTTGAAAATAGTTCCAGAAACTATAGGATGGAGAGTTCCAAAACACTTTACTTCTAAAAATCGTATTCTCTCCGTCTCCTCTGTGTTTCAGACTTCAGTCTTCTTCAGTGGTGTTTCATCAGAGACTTCATTCTTTGTACAATTCTGGGAGGATGTATTTGACACCAGGTCAAAATCTGCTTATTTGTCTTGTCTAAGAACTGTTTCAGGAGAAAGAAACATGTTTGGATCTGTGTCTCTTTAACACATTTTTGTTCACTTCTCATTTTAACACATTTCACATTTATTGTTTTTCAATAAACCTACTTCCTGTACTTCCTGCCTACTATCCACCTGAGCTCGAACATCAACAAGAGGAAACAAAGAGCATCTCAGCGTATCGACTCTTTTGTCTCGTTTTTTTTCTTTTTTCTTGGTCATTTATTGAACCAAGGAATGTTTTGTTGTCAGAGGAGGATGACGTCTCCTCCATCTCTGTTTTCTGTCTGCTGATGTCTCTGTGCTGTCATAAATAATCTTAGTGTGTGTGTGTGTGTGTGTGTGTGTGTGTGTGAGAGAGAGAGAGAGAGAGAGCATGTGTATGTGTCTTCACTCTTTGTTTGTGGCAGGGCGATCTATTCTTTTTAAAGAGACACCAGAGAAATAGGATATATGTCTGTCCACTCACACGCGTACACGTACGTGCACACACACATGCGCGAGGATCATCATCATGGACGCTCATGATTTAACAGAGTGGACGAGTGAAAGAGAGAGAGAGATGGATGGATGCTCCTCTGGGCTTCCGTCTCTTTGATTGGACAGATGAATTACTTCATTGTGTGTGTGTTTGTGGGTGTTTCTCTCGCTCTTCCCCCCTCCCTCCCTTCCTTTCAGAAATGAAGAGAATAAAGCAAAATATAGAAACAGGTGGAGACAGCTATCGATAAAATGAATTGAGCGACTGCTGGAAAAACTGATCAGAGAAAAGAAAAAATAATTAATGAAGCCCTCCTCTAATTAGAACACTCTGTGTTAGTAGTTAGCGGCTAGTTAGCCAAGTCTGCTGTCTGTAAATATTTGACCTGTATACTGCCTATAATCTTCACATTCAAATATAGGTATGCTAATGCAAATGTGCGTTCACAGTGATGCCTGCAGTCAGTAGTCAGTGCAGCAGTGCTACTGAAGTGCAATAAAGTCTGGTGTCTATGTTTCTTCTGTTTATGCTAAGCTAGTATTGACAGGCTGTGCTTGTGCTCGTCAGTGGCCAATCTGTTCCTAATGTGCACTTTGACTGTGTCAACTGTAGTTATGTGCAGTTGTTTCTACTCTGTTTATATCAGCAAAGCTAGCAACAGTGCTAACTTGCAACTTGGCTTCAATGGTACCTGCTATTTTAAAAGGCAAAATGCTGAACAAAGTTGAACAAAAAAAAAAAACATCACAGTCAACAATCATTCGTCTTTGATTTAGTTTTTAAAAATTCTTATCTTAAAAAATTTAAAAAAAAAATACTCTTTAGAGTTTGTGGTATTATTATGTTTTACTTATTAACAAATGACTTTTGGGCAACATAAACACCTTTCTGCTAAGTCACTGGTGTATTAATTAGGAACACTAATGTCAGTGTGAATGTTTGTGTTCTTCGGAGCCTCTGATTCCTGAAGCTAAATGTTAGCTGCCCTCCCTATTAGCAGACTAGCATGTTAACACTGAACACGGGGGTACAGTCTACTCTTTCTTCTGTCAACTGATTCCTTCTCCTCATCCATTCTTCACCCAACCATCCATCCATCCATCCATCCATCCATCCATCCTCCTCTAAATGATTTGTGTTTTTCATTCATCCATCCATGCATTCACATTTTCCATCTTTATCTTTTCTGTGCCCGTCAATCGTTCTGTCGTTCTTCTGCTCTCTCCAGAGGAACAGGTGTGCAGCGGGACGAGAGACAAAAACACTGCTGCATTTTTAACCAGAGACCATTAAATATTAAACACCCTGCACGCACTCACCCACACACACACAAAGTGAGGGACACACAATCGCTGACGTGGCAAGTTATACAGGTCGATGGACTAACGTCTGCGTGTGTGTGTGAAGGCTTTAAGCGTCATTACCTTAGTGTAGAGGCATGTGAACACACACATTTAAGCAGTAATAAGTCAAAGAGCTCAAGGTTCTGTCACATGTTTGTATTTAAAACAGTAAACTATAACACACACCGTGTTTGCTCGCTCTCTCGCTCTCTCTCTCTCTCTCTCTCTCTCTCTCCCTCCCATCTTTCCCTCTAAAGTTCTCGATGACCTCCTCTTACAACAGGAAGTCGTTAGAGCTCCACAAGAATGAATTTAGTGAATGGTGCTGAGAAAAGACAGCAGTGACGGAGTAACAGTGTGTTTGTATCTTTGGCTTCTGTCTTTTTCAGCTGAACGATGAGACTCAAAGATTCAAATTTTTTTTAATCAAAGGCAGATGAAAAAAGTGAGGAAACTGGGAATTACTTGGGGTTTTGACAAAAAGCAATGTTTCATATCTGACCAAGGAAACAAGCAGACAGGACCTGGATCACTTGGTTCATATCTGACTATGTCTTTACTCCATGATCCAGCCGCCCTCCCTAACCCCCAGCCCCACCACTGTAGGAACAGTCAGACTTCCAATCTTAAGATTGTTGTTTCCTGTTTCTACAGGGCAGCCGTGTTTGATTTGGGATGATAGTGACATGGAAAATAAACAGCTACGGCAGAGGTCACTAATGGGTGGACTAATGGGTGGACTGTGGTCCAGATGTGGGGCCATGCCTTCCTGTCAGAACTTGAACCAGTGACCTATGAAATATTGAGGTTTGTTCATTTTGTTTAACCAGTCTTATTTTAACAGTTCTTCTGGTTATGGCTGTAAAAGTCACATGACTCTAAACAGCCAATCAAATGAGTGCATTTGAAAATACAAATGTTGATTAATGTTGTTGCTGCATTTCTGGTATTTATGAAACTAAAACTAAAAGCTATCCAAAAACTGACCACATGTTCAGGAAATATGGAGGGTTGTTATTGATTTAATATCAGACATTCAGCTCACCGATTGGACCATGGTGTATTTTAATCAAATATGGGGGAGGAATGATGAACTATGAGAGGAGAATGTGTAAGACATGGAGGAGAGAGAAAGAAGTATGAGAGGAGAGAAACACAGAGGAGAATCTGAGCTGCTAACCTTCGTCTGAACACTTTTAACTGCTCCTCCCTTCTTTTACATCCCTCTCTCTCTCCCTCTCTCTCACCTGTCCTCACACCCCTCTCTCTCCCTCTGCAGTTCAGTGTAATGTAAATGATGTGCCATCGATCGCCCCTGACAGTGCAAGGACGCTCACCTCTCCTCCTCATTGTCTGTCATCTCTCTCTTTTTCACACCATCCCTCCCCCTCTCTCACTCTTTCACTCCTCTGCTTCTTTCCTTCACTGAACATCTTTTATCTCTCTCTCTCTCCCCCCTCTTCTTCTACATCTCTCTCTTTCTCACACACCTCTGCTTCCTCCTGTGCCTGTCATCTTTCATCTCTCCCTTCATTTTACTGTACCCTTCTCTCTCTCTCTCCCTCTCTCTCTCTGGACTATCCATCTTAAGCCTCTCAAACTAACCTCTATTTAAACCAAAATTGTCGACTTTTGAACTCTGAGTGATTTCTATAATTTGATCAAACACTACTTGAATGAAGATCAAATGAACCTCTTTTGTCCATTTTCAGGCAACCACAGCCAAAATACCTAAATAAATACAACACACCGGGTCCTTCAAAATCTCAAAGACTTTGACCCCCCCAAACTATTACCATTACCCGGCTATTACACGCGACGTAGAGAAAATCACTAATTTAATTTGCGTTCGTAGAGCTGCTGGTCCTCTGCTGTGGTCAACATGTGTCACTTTAGTAAAGCCAAACAAGGAGATTAAAAAAACAATTTTACAGAACAACACATTTGAACATAATGTTGGAGACCACAGTGGATTTATGCTGTGGAGGTAAAACCACTGATCACCAACTCAGGAGCCATTTGTTGCATTTTATTAACATAAGGTTTGGGTTTAGAAGGTCTGTCCAACAGTGAGATGAAGACATTAACAGGTTCTGAACAGACTCTCTTTATTATCATTCAGATCATGTTGGTCCGTTCTGCTGTTATGAGACAGTAAAAAGAAAATTTAAATGGGATTTTACACCAACAGACATAACTGTTAATCATGGCTGTTATAACTGCTGAACGTACACATTTTTAACTGTTGTCCTCTTTATTTCACCGTACAATCAGCTCCTAAACACATCCACTCTCTAACATACATCAAAGTAGCAGTTATTTAGTCACACTTTATTTAAATTTAAATCCCTGTCCTCATTTTTCTTTACTCCTTCCCTGCCTCCTACCCCGATCTCCTCTATCCTTGGCCAAACAGAGGACATGGGCGATCCAATCAACAGCTGGAGAGTCTGTGTGTGTGCGTGTTTGCGTGTGTGTGTGTGTCAGTAAAGCACAGAGTCAGCAGAAACCAGGATGACACCCTCAGCGTCAGACAGGAATGTCACAGAAAAAAAAAGACGGAATAAAAAAAGACGTGAAGAAATAAAATGTGAGAGAGAGCGAGAGACCTCGACGTAAAGAGAGAGAGCGAGAGACAGATGGGGGAGAGCAAGTGAGGAAGGGCACGAGGAGAGAGGAGGAAGAAGAAGAAAACTCCAGGGACTGAGAATGACACATGCAGTATTACTCACCGTCCCCGTACATCCCATACATCACACACACACACACACACACACACACACACACACACACACACAGCTGCATCTTCCTGTTGTGCACAAACACACAAACAAGGACAGAAAAGACACATGCTAACATTACTGCCTTCTTTCCTCCGTCCACACTTTAAATTTTGCCCTAAATATGAAATTCTCAAAAATGTACACAAAACACAGGAGCTGCTCGTCCACCGCTGCCTCCAGTGGCCAGTTTATGTTACAAATGTGAACAAAGGATTCAAACGGTAAAGTAAAAAAAAAAACTGTTGCTGCCATTGTTCTTCAACTGGAAGGGCCGGGAAACGATACGGCAAAACTTGCCCATAAATATCAGGCGTGCAATAAGAACACTGACAAACTGATCCCAGTAGGTGGCAGCAGTGCCACTTTGCATAGGAGATAAGCTACTTGGTGTGCTACGGCTAACTATTCCGTTTTTTAGCTCCATCTTGAGCAGAAAAGGTTTATGTGGAACAGCATTCTTTCTGTGTTAGTATGTTAGAACAGGGGTGACACAGCGCCACCTACAGGCCTGGCTTATGTACTAGAGGGACTGAAGTCATATTGAGCGGCTGAATTTTGTCTAGTCCTATCATACGGTATCGCAGCTGTTAATCAGTCTACAGTCCTTCACAATCCATTTGACGATGGACAGATGTGTCAGTCAGCTTGTCAGTCGTAGACGTGTTAACTGTCCTGCACTCTGAATCTGGTGGAGCTGGGAGTCTGACCAACAATAAAGCCTCCACACACTAGCACATGCTGGGCATGATCATGTGTGCATTGACTGTGTAATGAAACAGGGATGGATGCAGGCTTGGTGGATATAACGGCTAGGTCATTCTACCCATGCGTTAAAAATTTAATCCAAATAATATAAACAAGATGAATCATCACAATGTTTTTGACAGCCCTAAGAACGACACCTTTTAAATTCTGGACAGAGCAGTGGATCACCAACTGCTGAGTCTCTGTGAGCTAAGATCACCTCTGTTAGAACAGGGACGTTGTATCTGTTTCTCTGTTGATTGGCAGTGTGTGTGTGTGTGTGAACAGTTTAGTGGAAACTTTCTTTTTTAATTTTAACCACACGTGGACCTAATCCATCCCTGAGTCTCTCTCTCTCTCTCTCCCTCTTGCTCACACACACTCACACTAAGCCCAGATACTACAATAAGTCCAGTTTTATGACTAGTGTATAACACCAACAGCTGAATCAATATTAGTTTACACTGGGTCATAGTGAACACACACACACACATCTTTCCTTATATAAACACACACACTATATGACATATTATTGTTGCAGATTGACATTCACACACACACAGAGAGAGAGAGAGAGAGAGAGAGAACTGTTATAAAGCCACAAGACTAATGTAATAAAAGCTCACACAAACACACACAGAGAGGTGGTTATTCTAAAGAATGATAAACATTGTTAAAGCAGTAAAGTTTTACAGTGATGAACTCACACACAAACACACACACACACACAGTTTTATTAACGGCTGCCGTCCTGTCCTGGTGTCTCTTATGTCTCATGCTCCCTTTTACCTGTCCCTTTCCACCCTTTTTAATTTCCCCCAGTTTTGCCTCTTTTACAGCAGCTGATACTCCAACAATAAACTGCTTTATGGAGACAAAGTGACTTTAAACACAGACTTTCAGAGTTGGATGTCGCTCAGCATCAGCAGCATGTTCAGCTAAAAACCACCTACAGGCTACAACAAATGAAAGGTGTCTCAGAACAGAAAAAGAGAATCCTTTATATTACCCTGACTCCTGCTCTTTGATGCCCCTGTAAAACCTGATGACGTGAGTGTAAAAGGTCCAGCTGGGCTCCTGTAGCCTGGACCACCTCTACATCTCTTTATGTGGACTAATAACTGAGAAATGTGGAATTATTGGTTAGATATTTAAAGGTTAGCTACTTATTAACTTAGTAGTAAAGTAAAAAAAATGTCTGAAAATGACCTAAAAGAAGAAACTCATCAAATGTCTAATATTCTCTGGCTAGTATCCAGTCACGGAGACGTAGCCCAGAAACTGTTTGAAGTTGTCCAGATGTAGTCACCAGCGTAGCAGACACAAACCAAACTAGTAACAAGACCGCAGATAAAATACACACTCCAATAAAACCAAAGCAGCATATATTACTAACATATATTACAGATAAGACGTGGCTAAAGTTAGCTTAACATGTCAACCCAATTATGAGTTAATTCAAACCAACAACAAAAAAAACATTGTTGTGGATCAGTTTGACATTCTAACTGTAAACCCTCCTGTGACACCTGATAAGTCAAAGAAGAAATCAGTCGATGATTGACAGGTGTACAGACAGAGGGGGAGCAGCTGATTGGTCCAGAGCTGTGGAGTCGGGTATGACTCAGAGGAACCTGAGTGGTTCTCAGTGGATTCATGAAGTCACGTAGATGATGGAGATGTTTCATCAGACAGACAGTCAGAGCAGGAACATTCTGCTCCACAACACAGGCCTCAGTCTAACAGGAGCTGACAGGGTCTGAGTGGACCAAGGTCTGGAGCTGATCTGAGACCAGCAGAGCTGTCCTCCTGGATTAGAGTCCAGCCGGTCAAATAAGTGTGTGTGTGTGTGTTGGTGTGATCTCAGAGATCATACTGTTCTTAGTGCAGCTCTCAATCCTCAATATCAAGACATTCAAATTACCAAACACATCCATAAACATACACAGTATTTAATACAGCTAAACTATGGAACTGTGACAGTAAGCACAGGGGCACAGGAACCACTGCCAATAATAAATGGCATTTATAGTAAAGTGTATAGGAATTTATAGCACCCTCACTGTAAGAGCTGGTTCTAGTACCGAGAACTCGTGTCAGGATTTTATACCAAGATGTAGGAACCGTACCACAACAGGAAACGAGAGCTAAAGAAAGGTCCTTAGACTGAGAGAACAGAACTGTTTTTAACACCACAGGTACTTGTTTACTTTGTCTTCACTACATACTCTTACCATGAACTATCTAGTGAAACGGTTCTTGGTAGAATATGATGGAAACTGTTCAGCTTAATATAGTTAATTAAACAATTATAATTATAATTATAGTATTATAATACTCAATTCTGACTCAGCTTCTGTTTCATGTTTTGTTTCATGTTTCCAGTAACAGTGACATCACTGTGACATCATCACCGTGACATCATCTCTGACTTCTCTGCTTCCTGGAACAAAATGGTTCAGACCCAATCCAACCTGCGATGTTCAGTAAGACTGTTGTCTGGTCACAGACCCTGCAGATCTGCTCTTCATCTGACTTACAGTGGCTGACTTCTGCTGAGTCAGCCCTGGGTTTTTAACGAGTCAGCATTAGTTTTCTGTTAATTACAGCTGACAGAGTGTGTTTGCTGTTTTCTTTACCTTTTTTATTTCACAGTAATTGAAGCTGTCACTGCTGCTGAAGGTTATCAGATGACAACAACAATCTTCTGTGTAAAGCACTGTAATATACTGAAGATCAGGGAGGGGGCGCAGAGGAGTCTATTTAAATAAAATCAAATAAAGTCAAATAAAATTCCAGCTCCTCAACTTGATTCTAATTAGCAGTTGTCTTTGTGAAAAACTGGGAAATCTAAAAACTTCAATAGCACTAACTTCTCACATCAACAACTTTCTTTTACCTTAGAACAAAAAATAAAACATTTCAAGCACTTCATTAAACCCTGCAAACAGCAGTTTGACCATTAAGTGGCGCTGGTGCTCGGAAATTAAAATTATGTTGCAAAAACTGTCCTTTTATGTAACATAGAGTCAAAGGAGAGGGAGGAGGTGCAGAAGAATGTGGAGGCCAACTTTGTAGGTCACGCACACGCAGATGTGCACGCTGAAAACACACACACAGACGCACACGCACACACACACACACTGAGAACAAATGGTCATACAGCTTTCATCTTCCAAGACAGGAAATGCTGCTTTTAAGATCTGTGTGTTGAACTTTAAATAGTTCTATTACACACATATTCTCTCACACACAGATTAGAAAAGCACACACACACACACACACACCAGGACATTAACAGAGAAAACAATCTGCTGCGCTGTGAAAATAAAACTACAAACATGGCTGAGACTGAACCGTTCCTGAAAGAATCCAAACATAAACACAGATTAGACTCTCACACGACAGAGTAGAGGATGAAGAAGAAGAAGATGGAGGAAGATGAAGTTGAGATTGTTCTGGAAAAACCATAAAGTTGATTGTGTAGTGCTAAACCATGTAGCACTCTGAAACACAAACACAAAGTCTACACTGAGTTAGCATTTCGCTAACATTTAGCAACCATACAGTTTCTGTGGGTTATCTTTTGTTATTCGAGTGAGAAACAACTAAAAGAGAAGGATGAGACGGTTGAGAAGATGAAAAGATGGGGGAAGACAAGGTGAATGAAAACATCTAATAGAAGAAGAAAAGATGAGAGAGATGTTTGACAGGGAAGAGGAATGAGGTGAAGGAAGAGAGAAAAGGAGGAACAGCAGAGAGAGAGAGTGATTAATGAAGGAGGAGAAGAAGACATTCTGTCTGTCCCAGCAGAAAAGAAAGAGAATTCCAGTCTCACTCCTCCATAAATCTTCTTACAGGTTCTCAGAGTGGAGTCAGGAGGACATCAGTGTCCATCTGTGTCCAATATTACACTGATTCTTCATCAGTGGGTCAGTAAAAATGTTCCTCCTCCCCATTTCCTGTCTTTTCTCCTTGAGCTGGGATTTTTGAAAAAACAACTTTTCCTTTGGGAATTTTCCTGATTAGAAATGTGAACGTCTGAACGTCTGACGATATTTGTGTTGGTGACATTTAGGAAGAAGGAAAAACAACATCAGAGCCAAGGGAGTTCAGATTTAACAATGTTAAATTAAATGCAAGGTTTTTTTAGGGACTAAAACAGCAATTTCCTCTGTTTTATATATATAGCTATATATATATATATTCTCTGTGGGAGCAGCAGAAAATAGACGTGAGTCTGCTCCAGATGTTCTTGGACCACACATCCAGAAACTGGCCTTTCCGTTCCTTGGGAGTGGATAAATAAAATACTGCCCTTCTTCCCTTTTTTGACTTTAATGAATTAAGCCAATAGATACTTTATTTAGTATTGATGAACAAATATAGATAGTATTGAACTAGCCAAAGGTCTGAAAAGAAGTTTTCAGAAGTGACAAATGTATTCAGAAAAGTAGAAGAGAAATAATGGTTAAATATTTGCAGCAGAACCAGCTTGTCCTAAAGTGGCCGAAAAGAAAAATAAACATATCCATGAAACAGCTTGAGGTAAAACAAATAAATAGCCCAGAGTTTACCAACTAAAACTTGGCTTAGAAACAGCTAAATATTAGTTGAACAGATGGCTAAAATTAGCCAAGAGATGATCCCTAGTTAGAAGAAGAAATTAACTTCAGTGTGGCTACACTAACAAAGAAAAGTCTTGGTCTAAAATGTTCTTTATCTTGGTGGTTTAAATATGAGTCATAACTGTTACTGTGACTGTCTCTGTTTTCAAAATTGAGTTTTAACCTGTGAGAATTCCATAATTCTGACTTTACTTTAGGAATCAATCTGCTGAAAGTCCATCACTCTGTGTGTGTGTGTGTGCGTTGATGTTAACACAGGCTCAGACAGTGAGAATGGAGCAGCTAGAGCATGAAATCACTGAGAAAGACGGAAAGAAAATATAAAAAAGAGAGATAGGACACACATGTACATGCGTGAAAAAAACCGAAGAGAAAGAAACAAAAATGAAGGGGGAGGGTTAAATGGTCTGGGCGAAAGACTACGACACAGGGTCAGGAGACGGGGCCACAACCATCATTGTTTTCATTGTCAGTTATTCACAGAGGAGACAGAGAGTACGGACATCTTGGGGAATTGAATTACAATATGAAGTCAACGTTTTCCATCTATGTTTTTATAACTGAGGATTTTCTTGATTATTATTATTTTGAAAAAAATATTAGTAATTTTGGGATGCTTAAAAAATTCACAATATCAAAATTAAATTAAAATAAAAATAATGAATTTTTCAAATTAATTTTGTTTGTTTTATAAAACAAATAATAAATGTGTTCAAAGCCAATTTTCAAAAATGTCAGAAATGTGCCCTTGTTTAAATCAATACCTGTTTACAGATGATTCAGTAAAACTTTGACCAACCCGTCATCTGGGACTTTCTCTTCATGGGTCATGTTTATTCTAGTCCCTCTGAAATGTTCCCATCATTCACTGCCATAAATATATTTATTTACATGTAGAAATGTCAAACTGCATCACTTCCTGCTTGTGTAAAGATGTCAGACAGGTGATGATCTGGACTGAACCACAGCTGTGGTCCTGTGGCTCTGGTCCAGTCCAGTCCACTTCTCCTAATGACCTGTGGGACACCAGTCCCAGTCCCAAACTTTAACCTAGGCTAAATTTACTCCTGTTGGGTTAAAGAGCAGTAGACGAGCTGCTTAAATATGGATCTGGACAGAACACACACACACTTTAAATAAAGACACCACATTTATTCACTGACATTATTCTCGGTACCCACTTCCTGCTCCATGTTCTCATACAACTCCCACACCCAGGATCCATGAGTTGCTTACTGTCACTTAACGATCGAAAAGCCACAGCTTTTTATGCTACAATTCTTCATATGCTGATTTCTGTATTTTGAAAACACTGAAGTCAATGTGAAAATACTGTTGCAGCGTGTTATCTTTGATGCTACATTTTTCTGCCGTTGCTCTCTCATCACTGCCGCTGTGGTGGGCTCACTCCGCTGCACATGACCAGACAGAGAGTTACAGGACAGGCCTGAACCCTGGGTGGATCAGTGCATACCAGTGTCGTCATGGATGAAGACTCTGCTTCCAAGCTGCTCAGATATTAGAGTCAATGACAGGAGCACAGATTACAGTCTTTAAAGCTTCACTGTATTGACTTGAAGGTGCTCACGATTAAACACTGTCACTGCATTACATGCCTGAATATCTGTGAACCAGTTTTTTTAGTGTCAACAAATCATTTACTGACCTAAGGTCAGCACTACATCTGAAGAGAGCCATCTTTTTTAAAGGAAATGTATTCATGCCTCATTGTAAACTTTATCATTCAAAATTCCCCAGCGAAAGTTCTTGATTTTATTTCACAGACACCACAGCTGTCAATCTACTGCTGCCTCCCCCGGGAGACTTCTGTGTTAAAAATCAGAATTACTTGAGTGACACAAACTGACCACAGGGGGCAGCAGAGGTCCAGCAGCTCCCGTGTCTGTGCGAGCTAAAATAACAGGCCTTTCACTGTTGACTTTGGTGTGGTCAGTTTTCAAACCATTGTATGTCAGCCTGGGACTGGCATGATTACTGGAGCAGGGGGCGCTAACAGCACTGTCAGTGCTGACTGTCAGCCATTAACCAAACAACAAGTGAACAAAACGAGGAGTCAAAAGTATAAAAAGTTAAATAAATGCACAGGAACGTAGAGGAAATAAAAATATTATATTCTGTCTCACACACAAACACACAGAGTAGTTGTTGCTTACATAGACGTTCTCTCTCTGTCCTGTAAACTGCAATAAACACACACACAAACACCGTAAATCTCTACATAATATGCCCTTCGAGTGTATGTGTGTGTATTTCAGTGTGTGTGTGTGTGTGTGTGTGTTTTATAGGTGTTGTAAATTTGGCTGCCGGCGTTGTTTTTATCAGCATATTCGCAAGCTGTTTAGCCAACGGTGCAGATGTCACTGTTACAGCTGCACACACACACACACACACACACACACACACACAGAGGGTGTTTAACACTGTTTATACAGTGTGTATGCGTGTATAATCACATCTAAATTTACCTCTGTGTGTGTGTGTGTGTGTGTAGGTCACACATACACACATGTCCGAGCTGATCCACCATTTGCATCTGCTTGTACTATTTTTCATGTGTCTTTTAAACATATGCGCATTTGGAGTGTGTGAAGGTCAGTACAAGTTGTGTGTGTGTGTATGTGTGTGTGTGTGTGTGTGTGTGTTATTTGATTAATGCTGAGAACCGTGCAGTGCTTAGAAAGAGGTCACAACCTTTCAGCTTCCATTCAATCAGACACGAGGAGAGAGAAAGAGAGAGAGGGGCGGTCAGGAATGAGTGCGTAAGTGTGTGTGTGTGTGTGTGTGTGTTTGTTAGTGAGTGTGAGAAAGAGAGAGAATACCTTTATGCTTTTTCTAACCTCACTCACTCCTCTGCTTTCTCTTGCCACTTGAGAATCTGATAAGCCTTAGTCAGCAGATAGACACAAACACACACACACACACACACACACACACACACACGCTAATAAACCCAGCTTTATTTACCTCAGGTGCAGCAGCGACCACGCACTTTATGAGCTAAAGTATTAGGACACTTCCTTTTTTTAAGCTGCACTTTACTGGGTCTGAGAGTTTGTTTCCTTGGATGCTAATTCCTGATTAGCATCCATGATTCCTGTTTTTCAAAGACACGTCTTCTGAGGCAACAAGCACGTCAAAAATGTTTATGTTTTTGATTTTGGTACTATCACAATGTAGTGGGCAAGCAGGCTTGTAAGAAAAGCTCATTACTCCCAACCATCAGTAAACAGACTGGAGTCAGTTACTAACACTTAACACAATCTGGGATGGTTTTAACATCAGTTCCAAATTTAAAAAACTTGCTTTTCCCAAAATTCACACATCTCATTATTATTAGCAAACATTAATGCCAAACTAACAGTTTTCACAACATTCTCATTTCTTTAGAGGTAATTGAAACAGCTAACACGACTCACACCATCAATACTGTCACATTGAAGCAAACTGGTGTTATGATTAGCAAAGTAAGCTTTAAGGGTTCATGGAATGGCCAGATTAACAGGAGGTTTTAGCTGGTTTAGCTGTCAGTCTGAAGCATTAGAAAAGCTAACAAGTGCTGTGGTTTCTAAAGCTGTGGCGTAATGAAAACCTCTTTAAGTGTAAATGAAAAAGTATTTGGGCCTCGGTTAAACCTTTAAAGTGTGTAAGTGTCCAGACAGGGCAGTTTAACAGCAGCAGGTCGCAGCTAAACTACACTAATCCCTGCTCACATTAATCATTGATTTGGTGTCGCCCTGTAATTGATATGTAAATAGCATGTTTAACCCCCAGCTCTCACACACACTAACACACTGTGTGTTTGTGTGTGTGAGTGAGTGAGTGAGAGACAGAGAGAAAAAAGTGGGTGTATGAGAGACAGAGAAGGAGGAGGAGGGTGAGTTACAAAAGAAGTTAATTAAAAATGGAAAAAAGGAGACAGATGAAGGTGGAGGTGAAGGAGAGAGAGAGAGAGAGAGAGAGAGGGAGGAGAAGGGGGAGAGGAGGAAAGCAACGAGGGGGTTGAGGGAGAGAAAGAAAGATGAGGAAAAAAAAGGGAGAGAGGGAGGGAGGAAAGGAGGAATGGAAGGAGTGAAGGAGGGAGGGAGAGTTTTATTGAAAACTGGTGAACAAACAGTGTGTAATTGGTCAGGGCCACAGGGGCCAAAAGAAAGGTTCAAAGACAGAGGGAGAAAATGAACAGATAAAGGAGGGGCAAGAGGAGGAGGCGTGGGAGAAAGTGAGGTGGAGAAGTGTTGACTTAGAAATGACCATTATTTTTGATTTAAGATAGAATCTAATGATATCAGACTCTATTATATTTTTCAAGATAAATTCAGGATTTAATCTGTTAAACTGTTAAGCAAAAATATATCTGAAAGCAGAGAAAAATATTTAATTAAAAAAAGCTCAAAGCTGAACAACTATATAACGACCCAAATAAAAAATCTGGCTAAAAATACACTAACGTGGTGATTTGTAAACGCACTGGTAGTTAACGCTGAGGTTAGGAGAACATTGGCTTTAACTTATAGTATATCATGTTAGCTTATTAGAGTTAGCCTAGCTAAAAGGTCACTGCTAAAAGTTAGTAAATTGACAACACAAATCTAAAAATAATATAGCAACATGTCTAAAAATAAAAAAAATAGTTTAGGGATAATCAAGTATATAAATTCTAATTTAGCCAAAGCCCTTCAAAAACGACTGGTTAAAATGATGATACATATTTAAAAATGTCAAAAGTACTCAGGTTTGCTGTTATCAGACAAATAGTGTGACAATGACGAGATGGTGAAGAATAATTTAACTATCCATCCATCCTGGTCCTGTCTGTTTAAACCTGTCAGTTTCTTATAGAAAACACAGAGTTTGATGATTTATCACTGACACCAATGTGTCAGGAGCAGAGAAGTAGAAAAATCGAGGTGAAAAGAAAACGTCAGAAAGGGAGGAGAGTGAAGAAAAACAATAAAAAAGAACAAGGAGGAGGAAAAAAAACATGTTATACAAACTTAGACCAACACTAACAGTACAGCTGACACATGTGCACGCTCACACACACACACTGTCTCACACACACACACACAGCGCAGCGTGGAGGTTTTTTATTATTTCTGACAGTGAGGCCTGGACTGTTCCATTGTTTTCTTTGAGTAGAAAATTACAGAGAAGTGCATCGCTTCAATGACAAGCCTGGAAAACGACAGCGTGTATGAGTGTGCTGTGCATGTTCACACGTGCTCAGTGACTGAATGACAAGCTCATAGCAGCAGAAAGCTACAGTTAAAATAAAAAATATATCATTTTATGTTTAAATTAGTTAAGTGAAATAGTTCACTTAGTTTTTTAGTGAACTTTGTTGAGGTTTTAAATTCCATCTTTTCTGTGCAGAGTGTCCTCTGCACAGAAAAGATGCTCCTGTTAAATGCACTCTTTACTGTGAACCCAGAGCACATTTAAGAATCACCGTTACTAACTGCATCATCATTGTTTTAATCAAAGAATTCAGAGAACATTTTAGATTTTCTGTTTTCAAAACTTTTAACTTTTCAAAATGTTTTCCATGAATGTGATCATGTTTAAACAAAATATGAAACAATGGGAGTTTGAGACGTTGGGGCGCACAGACACACACGCACGTACGCACGCACAGCTCTCTGTCAGTTTAAACACTATTATTATTCTAATCATGATGACATGTTTTTAAATGGATTATTATACGTTTTCATTAATAACATGCTGTCGCTCTGCGGAGCCGGGTGGTGCTGACGGACACACACACGCAATGCAGTAAAACACACACAAAAGCCTCACACATGCTTTTAAAAACTTTAAATAACAGACATGTGTACAATAACAAAACAAAAAACACTTCATATATTTTAGAAACACTCATGAAGGCAGGAAATGAAGGCACGCACACACACTAATAAACACACCAGCTGACAACAGTCAGCATTCCTCTGTCCTTCATTTGTCCTGTGAGGGAGTTCTGATTAAAGTCACTCTCTGTTTATAATGATGGAAACAAAACCTCATTAAGAAAACACTCAATTAAAGGTACATTTCCAACAGGCACCAATATGATATAAAGTTAACAGTTGTTTGTCTTATACCAGTAAGTCTTTAAGTAAGCAGCGACTCACCAACACCTGCGACCACACACACACACACACACACACACACACACACACAGACGTCCATACACATAACTGACAGTTTTTTTATGTTAATTACAAATCAGACTAAGTTAAAGTTTTTGTTAATAACATGCTGTCTGATAAAGTTTGTGTGTGATGAGGACAGTTGTGGGCGAGATGTGGGAACGCACACACACACGCGCACACACACACACTTCCCTGTCATGTTCTAATTGATTTTGACTATAATTATTTCTGTAATAACACTGACACACACTAATGTTTTAAAAATGATAATTATGTTTTTTTTTACTGTTTTTATTAATAACATGTTGTCTCTGAGTGAACACACACACACACGCACACTGCCCTCTCTTTACCCTCCCTCACTCCTGACCACCTCTCGCTCTGATTCTGTAGTTTTGCAGTTCATTCTCTCTCTCTCTCTCTCTCTTCACTGTAAATCTGTCTGCTGCTTCACACTCAAACACACGCACACGCGCACACTTCTGACGGGTCATCACAATAAATAGACAGATAAGAGCAGGTGGAGGAGGAAAAGGGAGGAGACGCAGGGAGAGAGGGAGGAGTAAATCACTGCAATATTGAATGAGGGAGATGGAAGAGAGCGAGGGAGGAGCAGTGGAGCAGGATTAGGAGGAGATTGAGGAGCAGGAACAAGAGGAGGACGAGCTGTGGGAAAGGAAAGGAGTGACGATGACAGAAAAGATGACAGAAGTGGAAGGAGAAGGAGGTGAAAGTGGAGGAGAGAAGGAAGGATCTGCTCTCTTCTCCTCTCTGTCTCCAACCTTTTCTTGCTCTTTTTTAGAAGAAGAGAAAACATGGTTGAGAAAAATGAGGAATGAGGAAAAACAAAAAGAAGAGGAAAAAAAGTAAAAAGAAATGGGTGGAAGTAGAAGTCGAAGTAAAGGTGAAGAAAATGGGAAAGGAGAGGAGGGAGAAGAAGGAGAGGCCGGACTGTGAAAGGGGTTTAGAGAGAAAGGAGCGACCAACAAAAACAGGAAAAGTTCAATTAGGTAATAGTCTGAAACCGAAGAAGACAGAGAAATAAAAAAACTGGAGTTGAGGAAAGAAGGAAAAGGAGGTGATGGAGAGATTAACCTGGAGGAGAAGAGGAAAAGCTGTTGTGACACTCACTAATCTGATTTCTGAACCAATCTGCTAAAGTGCAGCAGTTTGTGCATGTGTTGTTGGCATCAGGATAATTTGATTCACACATACACACACATGCACACACAGTTTATCTCTACACTTTTACACCAAAACTAAAAAAGAAAGTCTCCAAAATGACATGCTGTTAAAAACTGTTGGTCACAATAAAACATTCTCCTTTCTTTTTTTAAACTGACACTTCCTTTTTTCCTAAGATTGTTTTAGTTCGGTAGAGGAGAAATACTTCAGCGATGTTCTACAGTGACAACAGAGAAGCTGAACTGCAGTGTAAGGGACCACCAGTCGACCAATCACACATAAAGAGGTGACGCTGTCGAGGTCAGATCTGGTCCTCAGGATGTGGTCATTCTGAGGACACGGTCACCCTGGACCAATCAGCTACAAACTAAAAGAAAATCTAACCCTGTTGAAGATCACCTTTGTATTTTCTCGCCTACTGTAACAATATGTCCACATCC
This sequence comes from Cynoglossus semilaevis, assembly GCF_000523025.1. Taxonomy (NCBI): domain Eukaryota; kingdom Metazoa; phylum Chordata; class Actinopteri; order Pleuronectiformes; family Cynoglossidae; genus Cynoglossus; species Cynoglossus semilaevis. Next base: position 28,132,318 of record NC_024307.1, on the reverse strand, counting down.
ACCACCCTGGGAACAACTGGGTTAGATGATGAATAATACTGCTCTCTCTCTCTCTGTCACACACACACACACACACAGTCTGTGTCTCTCACCCTCCTTTTCAACAGTCTCTCAAAAGTGTAGACACTGAAACAACCTTTGTGAAACATTATCTATTTCCTAACACACACACACACACACACTCAGAGGGTTCTTCTCTGTGGTGACGGAGGGTCATATTTCTCACTTTGATCTTCACCTCTCCCTCTGTTTTCATCCGGAAAAACACACACACACACCTCACACACACACAGAAGTAAGTGAAGCATTAACTCTCCTACTCCTCTTATTCCACCTCCCACCATCCATGATGATGCTGGACAGAAAAACATGACAAAAACACCAAAGAATCCACATGTCAAGTCTGAGTCCAGTCCTGCGGTCTTCAGTCAGTCGGTAAATCAGCCGCTGATCGTTGGAGACGTGGATCAAAACTTGTAAATTGGTAAAACACACGAACCCCATCGGCTGATTTTAAACTTTAACTGCATCTTAATTATTGACCAGAAACGTTTCAATCCCATTGATTAGATTGTAGATTGTAGATTGATTGTGGGTTTACACACACGCACACACACACACACACACACACTCACACAGCTGCAGTGAGGTGACCTGAGCTGCCCAACCGACGCTTTAACCTTTATCAATTAACCAACAGCACAAAGTGGAGCTGAAACAAGACACACAAATGAACACGCACACACAAGCACAAACAGTTACGCACGAACAACAAAAACAATACAATAGCACATACAGACACACACACACACACACACTCAGGCGTTTCACAACCGCAGAGATGTAACCTGAGCCACAGTGACAACTGATAGCTCTTTTTGTACACACACACACACACACACACACACACAGGCACACACACCTCAGCCAGGAGGCAAGTGTGTATGTCTCTGTGTGTGTTTTACAGACCACTGTGTTCCATTAAAAAAACGTAATGCTCCATGTAAAAGAATAAAAAACAAATGGATGACAAGAGTTCATGCTGTGTGTGTGTGTTTGTGTGCATGCGTGTGTGTGTGGGCTCTAACAGCCTGTCTTGATAAGGACAGCCCAGAATAACACACTCCGACATCAGCGGCCCTCCCTCCTGTCGCCCGCTATCGATTTCACACACAAACACACATTTAAACCCCCACAAACCAAGGATGTGTGGAGGTGGAAGAAGAACCTCAGCTTAGACGTGTTCCTTATCATCTTCACAAAAGTCCTACCAGTGTTTGTCCAATCAGTGTCTTCACACCATACAAGCTACACCTGTTTGCTGCAACCACATTGAACCACCCAGGCAAACAGTTCTTGACTACCACAGTAGGATGTAGACCAATCAGTGCTGAGTTTTACAGGAGATGTACAATTTGAAATGTGGGTGAATTCCAAATTTGGGTAATTTAATTTGATTGGTCACCACATGTGATAGACAGCTGTGTTGTCCAATTAGAGCCAGGAGAAACCTTAAAGTTTTACAACGACTGGACCTATATTACATTTACCTCCTGATTAGACCAACAACACATGTTTACTGTACATATATAAAGTAGGTTAACACCAACATGTGAAGATATAACTGCATATAACTTCAGCTGTAGTCAGCACAATCCTACAGACATTATAAGGTGCTTATATCACCCCCCTGGTGGTCGTCTACAATGCAGTTTGTTAGCTCCTGCCCTGTGCTGAAAAAACTCAAGAACAAAGATGGACGTAGCTAGTGAGGCAAAAAACTGAAAAAAAAAAAGAAAAAAATCACAGCTGGAAGTTTCTTTCTCTTTGTTCACTTCTTTCTGAATGGTTAATTTTGCCAAGTGTGAAAGTGAGGGCCACAGTGTGTACGTGAGAGAGAGAGAGAGAGAGAAAGGTATTAGAGGAATGCGAGGATGACCAAGGGAGAGAGAGTTCGCTGAGCGTTCAACAACAATGGCTCTCCAACTGTGTTGTTCTATGTGCATTCACTGTTCACATGATCCATTATCACTCCTGACATGTACCACTGTGTGTATGTGCGTGTGTGTGAGTTCACAGATAGCCCCGAGAGTCAGATAAAAGGGAGAAAGTGTGACCAGTTGATAAAAAGAGTCAAAAATAGCAAATGAGACGCAGAGAAAGAAAAACAGAGGAGACGACTGCATGTGTTTGTGTGCAGAACGAAACCCAATCTGCCCTAAATGATCAGCAGACATCGACGCAAACTATCACTTTCACCTAAAAAAGCTACGGACAGATCACAGGTAACAGTGAAAAAACACTGTCACTTTATTGTACACAATGTTATGTCGTTCTTCTTGTCTGCAGACCAGAGTCCTTAGAGAGAACCAGTGATTTTAGAACATCACAAATGTGTGGTATTTTGTGACGTGACTGATTAAAATATTCCTCAAACTGACCACAGGAGGCAGTGGTGGACCAACAGCTTGTGTCCCTGTGAACTTAAATCACTGATTTTCTTCTATAGTCTGAAATGACTGTCTTTCTAAGTGGTTGATCAAAAGTGCGTTCACAGTGTGATAAAGTTGTGAAGATATTTTTAAGACATTTTATTTTAATTAGTGGAATCTTTTGTTAACTGGTTAAAAAAAAAATTAACCTTGACCTTGATAGATCAACTCAAAGTGTGTGTGTATATATATATATATAACTTTGTTAGACATTGTTATTGGTATATAGAAAGGAAAGTTTTATCTGTCACAAAGTAAAATTGCGTACGTGCACAGAAATGCACACAGAGAGAGAGAGAGAGAGAGAGAGAGACAGTGGGAACATCTTTCCATCAAACATTAACAGCAGCTTGTTATTGGTTATATTTCACTGAATAAGCAGAAAAAAAACAGGAATGTGGTGATTAACTAAACAGGAAGTGGTGTCTGAGATTACGGGTGCCGTCAGTTTTCTGTGAAGGAATATTTCTGTTTAAACAAGGCTGAAAACTATTGAAGAAATATGGTATATGTGTTTTTGAGTCAAAATAAGATAATCACAGATAAACCTATGAATTATTATGTATACATAATCGACCGACGCAAATGGAACAAAAAATAAATAAATAACAGTTAAAATATCAGATATATATCAGACATTATCAGACAAAGAGCCAAAGAGTGTACTATAAAGGCCTGATATAATAAAAATCTAAAGACAATCACTAACAATAACCAAAAACTTTGATTTACAGCCTTAAATCAAGTATTTTAAAAAGTACAGCCTGAGCTCAAGCCTCTGAGGAAAGTCTGTCGTCAGAGGAAAATCTTTTTTTTAACAAAGACATGACAACTAATGAACATTTTTGAAAACATTATTCAAATGTACAATCTGATATGTTCAACCTATGTCTGAGATAAATGGATAGGAATATCAAGAAAGACAAGTCATGGCCTAACAGAGGTTTAAATAGGATTGAAAAGTGTGTGTGTGTACGTTTGTGAGTACGGTCAATAAAAATACATTCTTATTCTGGGCTTAAAATTAGTTAAATTAGCTAATTGGTTAAAATGATAGGTTAGCTTTACCATAAAAAAGTAAAAATATAATATATTGAAATAATTCTCATATTAACCTTTAGCATAAGCAGATAAAACTACAGATAGAACTATAATCACTTATTAGATTGAATTGTATTAGAAAGTAAACAAAGTAGTTCATAATTAAAGTAGTTTATACTTTTAAGATAAAAAGGCATTTAAACACTAAGGTCTAAAAGTAATGAAGCTGTAGACTATAATTAGAAAACAAAACTAGAACTGATAAGACAATTATTTATAAGATTATGAATCACAATTGAGGTTAATAAAGTACTGTAGCTGGTCACACATTTTATTTTAGCATGTCTGTTTCTTACTATATAATGACATTACATTTTTAATGACAGCATTAAAATGAATATTTCCAGGCAGATTATTTATGACTCTAACTAATCTAAACTAACTTTTATGTAAATTGCGATTGTTGATCAAAAGTGTGTTAGGATTTAATTATGATGTATTCACTGTTCTCATACATATGTGGTGTCGTCATTGGACTGAAATGACTTTTTGACAAAATGATTAATTGTTCAAATGTACAAATTCAGGGAAATATATTATGTAATCATTTAGAATTTGGATGTAAACTACTGTCATGAGAGACTGTTTTTACAGAGATCATACTTTACTGTCTTTTCCCGCCGTCACTGAGCGTCGCAATAATAATAATTATAACATAAAATATATATTTATTAGAAAGTTAGACCGTAATTGTTGTTGTTTGAAGCAATACTGTTCAGCGCTAAATCTTATCTATCAGTTATTTTAAGTATAAAATACGGAACCGCGTGACGTAAAACTAATTGAAATCGTTTCAATCGAGTTTCAAGTCAAAGTTGAGAGACAGACAGTGACTTTTTCTCTGTGCGAAAAACGTTGCTGGAAACGGATGTGATGACAAGTACGTGCGTGAAGGGGCTTCACTCCGCTCCTCTGTGCGTGTGCACGCGCGGATGTGGAAATGACCAGTAATCAATAACAGATTTGAGTTTCCTACCTGGCGCTGGTGCAGTCCTGGTACAGAATCTCGAAGTCCTTCCTGGAGATGAGTTTGCAGCGGTTCACTCCGGGCTGGATCGCGCCGAGTCCGCGAAGGACGCGCACCTGCTCCACCGTACACACGACGGGCACAATGTCCAGCCGCTTCAGCTTGGTGTAGACGGTGTGGAGCCCCCCCACCAGGTGCTTCAGGAACAGGTCGAACACCTGCGGCAGGCAGATGAGCTCGTGACCGTCCACGCAGAAACTAGCCACCTTCACGCCGTGCACATCTACCAGCTTGCACTCGCTGCTGGTGGGACATGAGGAGGAGGTGGTGTGCTGCTGAGCCAAGCCCGGCGAGGTGAGAGACTGTAGCCCAGTTAGGGTGCCCAGACCCGGGGACAGCAGAGAGCCGGGAACTCCGCCTGGAGCTCCTCCAGAGCCCGGAAGAAACGCGCCAAGCATGGATGAGGAGGAGGAGGAAGAGAGTCGAGGAGACGGACACACGGAGTGGACGGTGTGAGGGCTGGAGGTCCCGGTGCGGGAGACTGAGGAGGAGGTGTCCGGAGCTGCCCGGTACAGTGCCACAGGGGTCGGAGCACCGGAACCTGGCGTGTGGAGCGGAGGAGAGCCGCGGAGCGACATTGAGGAGGCGCACGGTCAGTTTGTCCTACTCTTTCTATTAAGTTTTAAATAAAAAAAACACTTTTCAAGTCTTTTCTCCTATTTTCGGTCACTTTTTCTTCGTCTTCACCTCCTCTTCTTTGGCTCCTCCCAAACCTCTCTCGGTCCGTGCTCGGCCGTGGACTGTCCGTTCTGTGCGTAAAAACCGACCAGCCTCTGAGTCCAGGTCAGTGGCCCCGCCCCATTTGTGAGTGATATCCTAGTCAGCAAATCAGAGCAGAGATGGTGTTTGAGGCTGATCTATGGTTGGTGGAGGTTGAGGAGGAAGGACAGAGGAAAGGAAAGAAAAGAGAAAACACGCTGGAAAGTAGCGAAGGAAGGATGGAAGGAAGTTAGGAAGGATGGAAGGAAAAATGGAGGGACGGATAGAAAGAAGGATGGAAGTAGAGAGGGAATAACAGGGAAGAAAATACTGTAGTAGGAGAGAAGGAAGAAAGCAATTAGGACATAAAAATATGAAAATATAGAAGGATTGAAGGAGGAATAGATTATAAGAAGTAGAAGAGAGAGGAAGGACAACTGGAAGAACAGATGACAAGGAACAGGAAAAACAAAAAAAAGATTTAAGAAACAAAAACAAACCTAAGAAGTAAAAAAAGATGAAGAATGAAGGAGAAATGTGGGCCAAAGGGAAGGAAAGGAAATAAGGGAGGATCTTCCATGAACTTTCTCATGAACTAATATTCATTTGATTTATCTGTCTCCCACTTTTTCAGTTGTGTGTGTGTGTGTAACGGTGTCCGTCCAGTTGTGGCTCAAATACGAGCTCTGCTGGTGAGAGTGAGACATGACCTGATAAGATAAATTATTCATGTAAATGAAGCGATGACTAATTAAATAATAATTGTACTGCAAAAATATAATAGGAAAGAACCAAAGAACGAACTGTGTGTGTGGAGGAGGGTAGCAGTGTTTTATAATCCCATGTAATCTTAAACAATTGGGAGAGGTATTTATTTCTAATAATAATAATAATAATAATAGTAATAATAATGATAACAATAATAAAAACAACAAAAAAATAAATCTGAGTCTTATTATTGCTTGACTATAATGTGTACAGGTGGATTTAGTCATGATTTTATATGAAAAGCTCTTTTTCTCATCGTTTTCTCTACATAAATGATTGATGACATGTAAATGGATCCTAATATAATATATTCACAAGCATCAAACGAGACATTGAGCCTTTAAATTTAACTCACAATCTGCCGTAGTGCTGGTCCTGACCCTCCCCTCAGCAATCACTATATTCTTCTTCTGTGTTGCTCAGCGGTCTTTCATCCTTTAAGTGTCTTTACTGCCACCTGCTGCCTCTTTTTTCCACCCAGGAAGGTTCCTGCCACTTGTGAAAAGAAAAGAAAAAAAGGAAATATTCTGCCTTAATTACAACACTCTTAATGGTCACCAGCCTCAGACAACATTTACAGCATCAGCTTGAAGTGGAGGTCTGCAGATGTTTGACCAAAGACAGTCACCAAAAACACCAAAATGAAGAAGAGACAAATCTGAGGAATATTTAAGAGCAGGCTCTCTTTACTTCTTCTGGATTCATGAATGAAGCAGAGCTGCAGGCTATATGTGTGTGTGTGTGTGTGTGTAATGTGTAACAACAACTACAACTGCAAACAGGAGATTTGAAAAACAATGTGCGCACATAGGCACACACACACACACACACACACACACTTGTCATCACTCGAGGCCATCAGGATTTATTTAGCTTTTATTTATACAGGCTTAAAGTCAAACCATCCATCTAACACACTGTAGCCTCCAGCTTCCATTGTTATGTGTGTGTGTGTGTGTGTGTGAACAGCAGATGACAATCTATAAGGGTGTGTGTATGAGTTTGTAAGTTTATTGTTTGCGCTGATGTACGGTAATTCAAAGATGATATATATACGTGTGCGTGCGCATGAGTGTGTGTTTTTCCCATCACCCTCTGCAGCTCCTTCGGCATTGATGCTGACAGCCACTTGTGTTTCTTTAATAATCTAATTCAACAACACAATTACCAAGTGTCACACTGCACTGCAAGGGGCTGCACCAAGTGACAGCCAAGTCCTTATATGGACATCAAGTTTTCAGTTTGTTAAGTCTGTGGACAAATGTATGATTCAAAGATTAACACACATTGGACAGAAAATATATGAAGGGACAATATTTCTATTGTATATTTGATGCAGAGGTTCATTTCCTGCCCGGCTGTTTGACCACCACGGTTGAAGTACAATCAATGTCAGTGGTTTACAGTTACCATGTATGGTCATGGTTTTGTAGTTTTTAGATACGCTTGATGCTGTTTCTATAATGACCACAATTTTTATATTTCACCTTTTGGGTCTGGAACAACAATTGTCCAACTATTGATAGTGCAAGTATTTGTTTGGTGTTGGATCATTAAGATCTGTGATCTGTAAAAACAAACCAATAAAACAGCTATAGTAGAAGTTAGCAGAGAAATGCCAAAAATTAAAATTTAGTATGAAATAATATACATTTTGATCTCAATCTAGCAGAAAAAAAAAATTAAATGTCAGCCAAGAAGACGGACATGAATTAATGTATGAATCAAGACAATGTCTTGTCTGCCATGTCCATACCAGAGCTGTTGGTTCTTTTTAGCTTTTTGAAACAAAATGACTACAAAATCCCCTGACCAATAATTTGCATCACAAGTTTAAACAGTTTAAACCAGGTTTAAACTTTAAACCAGGACCAAAATGTAAAATAAAACCTTGCAACAGTAAAACGAGGGGAGACATTTAATCCATAAAACACAGTTTTTGGCATGGCTGAGTTTCCTCTTCTTTCTCTCTCGTCCCTCCACCATCCTGTCCTCCACCTCTCCTTCCCTCTTTGCCCTTCATCCTCCCTTCTCTTTATCACTCCACTCATAAAAGCCGCTCATCCAGAAAGAACGGAGTTTAGAGGAGGAGGAGGAGGTGAGAGAGATGAACAAGGGTTAAAGACAAGGACGGGAGGAGATAAAGAGACGAGGATGAAGAGAGTGAAAGAGGAATTAAAGACAGGGCGGTAAAATCAGTCTGAACTGACCCAGAGAATCTGTGGACATTTTGTGTGAATTTTTTATATACTGTAATACGGTGTTAAACTCTGCACAGTTGTCATTGTGACAAGAAAATCTCCACTGTATACAGTTTAATGAGATCAGTTTATTAGGTGCACCAGACGCAGCCGAACACCGTCCACACCCAGAGAATGAGACTCTTCGGAGGTTGGACTTTGTTAAAGCTGGTCTGGTTTAGACTTTACAGTTAGTTTGTTTGACTCCAGGAGACACTTCTGAAGCTTGGATGATATAGTACATCACATTCAAAACATCACTGTGCACACACTCCCATACCATTGGCTTAAATACTTTGTCTTTGCTTTTGGTTGTGAGGTCAAAGGTCATTTATGATTTGTGGTCTGTGATCTGTTTTGATCATCATGAAGTGCGTCATTTGAGTTTTCTACTTCGCATATACTCTAGCTCAGTTCAAGGCCATTTTAGCTGTTTTCAGTATGGTGGTCTCTGGTCTTTCTACATTTACAGAGTTGTTGGGTTGACCTGCTTGGACAAGAGGAGTCTCAGATTATAGTTCTCAGATTATTGCATAGGCTTAGTTTTTGAACAAACCATTTCTCATTTTTAAATGTTTTTATGTTCTTCACATGAACTGCCCTTCATGTTTAGGTGTGCTACTTTTTCATGTGAGTGGACACAGAGGAGGAAGGAGAAAGAGAGGGAGAGTGAGAGAGATAGAGAGAGAGGTGTACAGAAAAAGAGGAAAAAAGAGTGAAAGAGCAGGTCTCAAGGTGACGAGTCATTGTCCTAATTCCTCTTTTAAAACCACTAAAGAGGCCAAAACAGTCCTTTCCCTCTCTCTCTGTTTTCCCACCCTCCTCTAATGTCTCTCACTCATTCTTTTCTCCCTGTCTTTACTAAAGAAGGTTAAACACATCCTCACTTCTTTTCTCTCTTTTTATATTTAACTCGTTCTCCTTTAGCATTTACATCCCTTTATCCTAACGCTCTCTCTCCCTCTCTCCCTCTCGCACGCTCTTTCTCTCTCTGTTCCTGTCGCCTTTGCCAGCAGCGATGTCTTCAAACTCTGATTGATGATGCTCGCCGTCGGTTACCGTCGTGTCCTGCTTTCTGTTTTTACCCAACTACTCTTTACTCACTCACTCTTATCTCTCTGTCTCTCTCCCTCTCTCTCTCCCCAAACTTTTTTAACTTTTCATCAAACTGCTGATATGAAAGTCAGGGTCATGAGTGTGTGCATGTTCAAAGTAATGCAAGGACTTTTCCTTAAATATCCACAACAAATGCTCACTTCAGCTCTGCTTATGTGTGTGAGGAACCAAATGCAAACTGTTTTTAGATCAAACAACTTATAATGTATAACAATATTTGATAATCTGTCTGTGTAGTTGTTGATAAATACATTTAAGCCTAAAAAGTTAAAAATGTTCTTTGTAGACATTGTTGAAAACTAAAACCTACATAGAACATTAATGCACCTCTGAAAGATAGATAGATAGATAGATGGATAGATGGATAGATAGATAGATAGATAGATAGATAGGTGAATGGATAGATGGATAGAGTTAGTGCAGTTATTAACGAAGAGTTTTACTGAGGGTGTTTTAAATGTTTATTTCATTATTAAGGTATAATCAGCATCATCAATCACTGTGACAGCCTCCTATTGTCAGAGTGTCTGTCACACACTGCACCGCTGTGTGTGTGTGTGTGTGTCAAGACAAATAGAGTAAGAGGCGGTGAGCGTGTGTTTGACTCAATTTTAACAAGGTGTGTAAAATCAATAGTCCTCATCTTAAGGCAAGGGACAGAGGAGACGGTGCAAGGCGATAAGGGAAGGGGGCAGAGTGAGAGGAAGGAGGCAGGAAGGACAGATGGAAGCACTATGAAACGAAAAGGGTAGTTAAATTTCAATTAAAAATAACAATGAGATACTGTATGTCTGTGAAGTTTGCAAACCCACCACACTCACAGTAAACCCACAGAGAAGAAGCTGTGATATCAAATCACAGGTGCACACATGGAGTTGCTGGTCCACTGTGGCTACATCACTGAAATCAAATGCCTTATATTTTGCTTGACTGTTTGAAATCCTCCCTTCAACGTCTTTGTCTTAAACAGACCACTGATAAACTGATTTTTGCCTTGGACATTTGTTTCTGATGTTCATAAATCACATATGAAAGACTTATAATCAGTAAAGAAAAGTGGCCTCTGTAGATTTATTTAAAACTACCACCTGATTGTTCTTACCTGAAGGTGCAGGAGGGGGTGCTGTGGTGTCCCCTGGTGGTCCTACAGTTTTTATTTAGCCAAAACATTATTTCAGAAAGTATTAATTAACAAGGGAAATGGTAGAAGGGAGATAAAAATAAATTTGGACCAGAGTCCAAATAATAACAAAAAAAAAGAATTGGCAAAAGATGAACTTTATTGATCCGAGTGCCAAACAGAATTATAGAAAAGAAGCCGAGGCTTTGAAGAGGACTTTCTACTGTCGTTATTGTAAGCTCCTATAATCCATCATATCTGGGTAGGAATCAAATTAACATATATTTACACACACACACACACACACACATTCAAAGACGAGCATTATTTTACTCTAACACACTCACAGAGGCCAAATCATTACTTGTAGGTTAATTAGTGTTATAATTAATAACCCAGTGCTTGGTGTGTGCACGTGTGTGTGTGTTTGTGAGTGTGTGCGCGCACATGCATGTGTACGAGTGTAACGAGAGGTCGGGAGTTAAATCATATTAATTTCAACATTGATTAAGCAATAAAAAAGACTCTTAACTAGTGGGGGTGTATCACTTCAGCTCACCGCCGTCACAGCTTTAAATCTATGTATTAATTAAAATACACATGTATATGTATGTGTGTGTGTGTGTGTGTCACTGTGCACACTTCCTAGCTTGACGCCATGGTTTCTAGAGCAAGGAAGGGGATCAAGGCTCTTTAAAGTGAGATTAAAAAGGAGAGATTTGAAGGGTGGTGATATCAAAAAACATGGTTGTGATTCAGAGAACAAGATGGAGGAAGGAGTGAGAGGTGGAGATAAAAATAGGAGAAAAAAAAGACGAGTTAGGAAGTGGGGAAACGGGGAGGAGGAGAGTGACTGCTGCCTGATTGGATAAGCGCCAGCGACTCTTTGAAATTGTGATCAGCTCTGATATGCGTTTTAACATATAGCTATAATGGTTTCTCATATAGATAACACTTTTTTTCTTTTCCTTCATTAGCAGGAAAAAAAACTTTTGTTAGCTAACTTGAAAGTCAGATGAGTTAAACGTTTCTTACTTTAATGTTAAAGTTACTCAGTTTACTTTGTTGTTCACATTGTTAAGCAGTCAAGTTAAAAACTCCCACACCAAAGTCCATGGAGGAAATCAGTGATTTTAGCACATGGTGTCACAAGAGCTGCTGCTCCACTGCTGCCTCGTGTGGTCTGGGGAGTACAAGTAGCAAACCAAAACTTGAACTAAGTGAAGTAGGCAGCTGTCAATCAACAGCTCATGGGAGCTTTGATGTAAAACAAATGACTTAGTCAATGTAAAATCATGTGGGAGAAGTAAAGATCAATTTGGTCACTTAACCAGACAACTTACCACATAAACCTTACCAAGCTTAACTATACAGAACATAAGGTTACGAACAACTGTGACAGATAGATATTGTTTCCTCAGCAAACTGATGTTTTCAAAAATATATAGGGACTATTTCACATTTTTAGCTTTTGACACTTGCTGGAATATTTTGTTCTGATTTTTTTTCACTGATTCTGCAGCAGTGATCCAACAGCTTGCACCTTTCTAAGCTAAAAATCACTAAAATTAAATTGATAAAGATCCACGATCCATGTTTACAGGCACCAGATGCAGGTTTATTTATGAAGGTATGATGGAGAAGAGAAGAGAAAAACTTAGATGGACTGAAGTGACAGCAGCAGCAGCAGCGGTGACACTGAGCTGCAGAGATTATTTTTCTTCTCAGGACGTAACAAAGGCTCTGAGTAATTGGGTCCTAACATGGCTGTTGGATGTTGTGGTGAGTTATCGGCTTTGTTTGGCTGCCAAGGTTTTCCCAAGACCCTGCAAGGCCTCGGCAGAAGGTAAGCTCAATAAAAAACCTGGTGAGTGTAGGAAGGTCAAACAGACGGCGGGTGAGATTTTTCTAAGGTTAAAGTATGCTGCCATTATCAACTGCCGTCACTAAGTTAACTCTGCAGCAGGGAAGAGAGGCTGATCCTGCTGGAGGGAAGATAGGAAGAAGTTAAAAGGAGTGACGGAAACAGATGAGAGTCATTTCATTAGAAGAGGGGAAGACACACAGTAAACGGATTCGTTAGGAGAAAAAGAGTTTGGATGTAGAACCAAGAAAACTGAGAACAAAGATGGGCAAAGAATAACGCAGACTGTCTTGGAAGGAATAATTGATGACTGATGAGCAACAAAAGTATATATGGACAACAACAAAAAACAATGGGCAAGGATAAAGGACAATGAACAGCAACACACCAACAAGACCCACAACAACACCAAGGCTTTTGGATGTGGAACAAATTCAAATAAACAATCTCAAATACTAAGGATTCACAACCAGTTCACACTGACAACGACCACTGAACCACAAAAAGACCAAAGCCTGATGAGACCAATAAACAGACCAATAAACAAAAAAACACTGATCACCAACATCCAGCAGCAGAGGGCCGTCAACAACTATGGTCACGTGTCCTAAAGAAAAACCCACGGGACCAGAAGAAAGACAAAAGAAAAAAAAAACACAATATACACACTAGCGAGAATCTTTCACTTCCTGAAGAAGCTAATGAATTTGTATTTTGCAAAAAGTAAAGTAAATTAAAGTTTGGGATTTAGAATTAGCTGAAGACAATCTATGTATGATTTTATTCTTAAAAATGGACAAGTGTGTAACTGTTTTAAACACACACACACACACACACTCACACATATAGTCTCCGCAGGGCGTTGGAGGCAGAAATGATGAGAAGATCAATCATCAGCTGTCAACACTGGCTAATAGAGTATGAGAACAACATATTAACTATACTGGTTAGATTAACACTCACTGTCTCAGACACACACACACACACACACACGCACATGCACATGCACACACGCTGCACTGGCGCAGAGATTTTACCTGAGTTTAGACGAATAAAAAAAAGATATAAAAAACAAAAATCTAAGCTGAAAAAAACTCTCCAAATTAAAATAACATTTATTTGAGTGAATTGATACTCTTTACTCAATTATGTTTTTAATTAAAAAGCTGACGTTTTTTGCTTAGCATCATTTTTTATAGTAGTGTGGGGCTGACTTTTCTCACAACTCTAGAACCTGCCTGAGAATAATGACAATTTTAATTTGTCTTCTAAAATTAACAAAAATAAAAAAACAAATACCAGCAGCACATTTGAGTTTTATATAAAGATAAAACACTGAATAATCACCAAAAGTGGTCATTTTTTAATCTTGCCTCTCCTGGTTTTCCACACTGGCTTCAGCTGAACATTTTATTGATAAAAAAAATAACTTTGCTGAAAGAATGATGGGATTTAAAGGACAGCCATTCAATTGTGTGTGTGTGCATGCATGTGTGTGTGCGAACAGTAGCATTAATGGCAAAATCACATTAAAGTGAAAATACTAGTGACTCACAAACAGGAAACTCTTCTATGACCTCCCTAATGATCCATTACAGCAGTGCATACGCATGTGCACGTGTGTGTGCATGGGTGGGTGTGTGTTTGTATACAGTATACGAGCGTGCGTGCACTTGCGTGCATGTGAGCTGACCTTTCCCCAGTGTTGGCCGGTGTGAGCCATCACAGGAGGTATTAATGGACTAATCACATTAAACAGAGAATCATTAATCATCTCCGCTCAGAGCTGTCACCACCATGCAACGCCTAATCAACTCTATTGTTTACACACTCACAGACACACACAACTGCAGCTGACGTGTGTGTGTGCGTGCGTATGTGTGTGTGTGTACACCAGAAAAAACACAAATGTCAGGATTTAAACTCCGTAGTCTCAGTCTTTTCTTTGTTTTTTTTCTTCCCCCGTCATATTAATTCTTTTTTAAATCATTTTTGTAAATTTCTAACTTCATTTTTTTTCTCCTCTTCTCCGTATCCACCTTTTATCCTCCTCACTGAACGGCATTTGGCTGATTCAGCAGCAATATCATTAAGAGACACACACCAAACACACACACAAAGACAGTGTACATCCACGACAATTAGACAAACATCTAAAAGTGACATGAAGCTGAACAGGGCATCTTTCAGCTCTTAAACTTGGACACTTAGTCACTGGACTAGTGTTCACGTCACTGTAGCAAATCTCTTGAAACACAATAAATGGTTTTATGATAAATAAATGGTAACAGTTTTACAAAGCTGCTGCTGCTGGACATTGAAAATGAAGGAAGAACATAAGAGCAGATGTGACAGGTGAAGACTAAAAACAATTATGAAAAAAACTTATTTTTCTACAAATGAGAAATGGATTTTGCTTGGTTTTTGTCTGTAAACTGTTGTCATATTGGTGTGAGTGTGTGAATGATTAGACATGGATGAATAGACACCAGATCATGAGGGAATTCCAACATTGTTAACAGCAGCTGGTAACATCTGCTGATGCAAGAAAAAAATTGAAACAAAATGGGAAATAAAAGAAATCAGGGGTGAAGGTGACCAGAGCAGGAAAGAAAATCTATTTGTTTTGGGGTTTTTTCCACACTAAACATCTACAGAGAAAATACAGTACATGACTCAGTTGACAGAGACACAGCAGTGGTTGATCTGGTGATTACCACTGATAACCATTAAAACTAAATTCAAATGTGTCATGTGTTGTGACTCACTGTTTGCCAAATCTATCTTTGTGACACAAACTGACCACTGAGGGCAGCAATGGACCAACGACTCCTTTGTCCCCGTGTGTTAAAATCACTGATTTCCTCTATGGACTTTGGTCTATAAACTTAAATGAATAAACACCGGGCAGTGAGTATGGAAGGTCAGTTATTTACAGAGACAAAGACAAGAGAAAAGGTGAAGTGACAAAGTGAATAAAAGAGTGTTAAAAGTGTAAAAGGCCTAAGAATTACGACAGGGTTGAAATGAGATTATGAGCGAATTAAAGAGCGATGTCATCTAATTTGCAAGACGAGAAAAAGACAGGGGGTTAACCAAGTGGAAAAAAGCATGGAGAAAAACTCTGATTAAAACCTTCCTCTGTAATAATGAGATCTAGTCCAATCCTTTTAACAGCAGCAGTAGCAGCAGAGGCCTACACACACACACACACACACAGAGAAGATTTAATCCAGATTTTTCTAACCATAAAAATTTGAGGTCAAGTCAAATCACGTTAAAGACGTGTAATTTAACTCTGTGTTTTAATCACTTTGTGTGTGTGTGTGTCTGCGTGTGAGAGAGAGAGAACAAGAGAGAGCAAGACAGAAGTTAACGCTAACTAAAACTGATTCAAGTTCATGTCAAAATTAATAAAAATACATATACTTACTTACTTCCACATAGAGCTACTACATTTTGTACTCATCAATCTCAAACCAATCCATGTTGTTTTTTTGCTGAAATCCACAGATACCAATGATAACAGAAAATTTAATTTCTTTAACAGCATAAATAAACAACTACTGTAATGACGTTACCTGGTAGTGCTGTGGTTATTAATGACATTGTTTGACTTTAACATTGAGTCTTTAGTCTACTAACTGGAGCAGTTGGCGTGTAACTGCTTCCTCAACCTACTTGTAACATAGTACATGAGGCAGCTCACTGCGTACGTTTTTTCTTAAACTCTGAAGAATACACCAAATAAAAAACAAACTTTAATTTTACTTCATAATGTTAAAATAAAAAACCCAATTATAAAAAATAAAGGCTCTTGCTGTATTTCTAAGAACATTCCAGAATAATGCATACTGTAACTAACAGTGGTCACACAGACCTGAACCAGTTCCACATTTATGAACACAAAAATGAGCATTAACTAGCTGCATGTAGCATGTTTAGTTTTATGTCTATTTGCTTACGTTAGTTTAACAAAAAATATAAATGTACAAAAAAAGTACCTTCCTACCTTAAAGCGGCAATTGGTGAATTGGGACAGTTTCTCCTTCGCACACTGACTTAGGTCGAAATTCTAAGTTAAGTAATAAAACAATGTTTGGTCATTTACACCTGTGATTTGATGAATGGCAGCTGTGAAAAACAAAATTTCCTGTTAAAAAACTACATCAGAAACACCTGCTCCGTTCTTGATTGAAGAAACTGACTGTAGTCAGAGTGATGTTTTCCCCGCTTAAAAAACAATATGGCCGCCATGAAACTCTTGAGACCAAGTACCAAAACCAACAGTACATGGGTCAGAACGTATGTTTATTCTGTCTAAAAACAATATGGCTGCCGCGAAACACTTTAGATCAGGTACAAAATTCAGCAGCGCATCAGTTCAATTTTCAATGTTTCCCTACTTATAAAAACAACATGTCTGCTGTGATGTCTTAACATAATGTACAAAATGGACTTTACATCAGTCAGACATGCTGGTTTTAGTGCAAAAACTGCTATTTTAGCACTACCAGCTAATAACAGAGTGAAAAATGAAACTGATAAACTAATAATGGAACTGATATTTTTTTATAGTTTAATAATTATAGTTTTTGAGTATCACTTCTAAATTGTACATGTTGTTTAGAATAATTATTTTTCAACCAAAACCTTCATGCTCCTGGTTTTTATGGGCTTTTTTTCCCCTGCTGACATATTTTTTTTCAAACATTCCAACAAGTGTGGGTTCAATCTATTCCTCTTTTCTGCACTCGTAGCCAAACACCTCCAAATACAAAGTGTAATTTTCTTCAGTGTGAAATTGTCGGTTTGATTCCTGTAACTGGATTAGGCTTCGTCCTCTGTGTCTTCTCCCATGTCATCATCATCTGTGCAGCAGTGTGTGAGTTAAATCCAGTGTCTCTGTAGCTGTAATGAGTGATTTCCTTTTTATTTTAAAATGATTATCTTCATGTTCAGTTATGAACGCAGCTCCATTTCCTCAGTGTGAAATTGTCCCTTTAAAACCTCTAACAGGTTTACGATGCTCTCTCATGTCTCTCTGCCAAATCCTGTTTCCTGCCCCTGAAAATTAAGCAGAAGCTCAAAGCTTTTTATATTTAATCAAATTTTCTCCTTCTTTTTTATATATATTATGTGTAAAGAATAAAATAGAAAAGAACAGCCTTCATTGTGGTTGAAAAACACAGCAGTCCAGTGAAATAGAATAAGAAGAATGTGTATTAATACGTACAAATTAAAGTATAAAAATACTTTTAAGGTTAATAAAAAGTAACAAACAACTACCATTGTTTGACTGAGTTGTAAAACTGACATAACCTAAAGTCTGTGATTAGTTTCTAAAAGAACGTTGTTTAAAGGATAAAATAAACCTTCCTTTAATTGTAGGTGTTTACTATTATAAGACTTAACTAACACACCTAACTTCCATACAACAGCGTTTTTGGATACTTTCATAAATAAAAAAGAAGAAGAAAGGAGAGTTGTGGAGGGAGAACTGTGGAGAAAAAAAAGTAAAAGTGATGTCAGAGTGATGTTGTTTTTATTTCCAGCTGATATCATCTCTGTCATCAGACATCTCTCTGTTTTCCCACGTTTACAATCAAACCTCATTTCTCAGACATTAAAACAGCAGGGAACACTGAGCTCTATGTGATCCTGACACAACCCCACATCTAACATCTCTGAAATAATTAGAAAAAAACCTGCCTCAGTTTTAAAAACTGAACAGAAGGAAACAACCTCCATCACTGTTATCACACAGAAGATAAAATCACAACATTAATATTTGTCCAAAACATGTAATGAAGCGAAAATATCACAGTGTTTGACTCATCTGAGAAAAATCTGTTTTGCAGCAGAAACATTTTGGTTATCCATTTACTATCCGCTAGCTAATTTAGCTGTATGGTAGCTTGCTTTTTGATGCATTGAAAGCAACAGTAACTCATTTTTACCATTTTCGTCTTTTTGCTTGAATTACTCTTAGTTTTTTTTCTTTTCATACAAAATTGCCAAACTTTTACTTAAAAATTTACTGATTATATAAAAGCTATTTCTAGGATACGTGAGGCCATATCTTTCTAAAATCACTAACTATGGTGATTTTTTTCTAAGTACAACTTGTTTAGGCGTAGGTTATGTTAGCTTTCAGTTGTCTCTTGGCTAACACATACCTACATTTGGCTAGTCTTTAAATGTTTGCTGGTCAACATGAAATGTGTTTGCTTTTTTGTGCTTGACTTTTTTAAAGGAAGTTTAGTTTTTGAATGGACTTTGAGGATGTGTTTTGAACTGTTGTCTTTGGAGTGTGCTCTCGATATTTACTTCATTTTTAAATTCAGTCTTAAATAAACCAAGTGTAATTAAAAACATATTCAAACATAAACCGAGAACATTAACAACATAAAAAAATATATATTTAGCAAAATTGTATTATCTATAGTGGCTAAATATTTTAAGAAAGGTCTAAACGGAATTGGGTTTTCTTAGCGCTTTGTTCATCCCCCCATTTTCATGTAAATATTACCATCTTGTGGCTGGATGCTGTTACTACTCACTAGGCGCAAGCTTCAAGAACTGCGTGACAAGAAAATAGTAATCAGTTAGCTACTAGGAGACTGTGCTGGCTTTAAATTCGACTTCTCGTTAACGTCATATGTGATCACACAGTCACAGTCACACAGTAACCCAAAGTGTGGTTAAGTGGATTGGAGGAAGCTCAATATGGAGGATAATTAGTGCCACATGGCCAGAAACAGGTCAGAAATGTGGCTTTTCTGTCTGAGAAAACAATAAGGTATGTGTGTTTGTGTATGTGTGTATGTGTTTGTGTGTGTGTGTCGGTCTGTATCACAGTCAGTCTTCAGGCTACTGAAAGCCATTGCTCCTCTGACCTACTTCAGAGCAGGTCACTTCTTTAAGAGTCTCCAGTCACCGTGAAATTTATATTATGTTATATGTCACTCACACATACACACGGACTGGTACATTGGCAGGAAGAAGATTTGGACTTTATTCGTTTTGTTTCATGTTCCTGCGACAGCGCAAAGTAAAATAAAAATCTATTGTGAATATGTCTAAAATTCTAAAAAACCAAACCCCAATTTAATTAAAAACAAAAACAATTATAAGTATAACAAATAGAACAATTACATTATAAAACACAGTAGACAAAACATTAAAGATTCACATGGCCCTGATATTGATGTCTTTGATTTCAAAAATCACATAAAATAATTCTAACAAGATTAAATTAGATTAGTATGATTTTATAGAGTGCCCTCTAGTGGCAGCCACTGTGGAGGAAGAGGAGGAGGATAATGATAGTGATGCTGATGATGAAGATGGCAGAGGAGGAGGGTGAAAGTCTGACTCTGTCCGTGATGACGAGAATAATCTCCTCCTTATCTCCCTGACTCCTCACGTCTGTCTTTTCTTTCTTCTGTCCTCATCCCTCTGTTAATTTCCTGTCTCTCTTCAAAAACAAACACAGAGAGGAGAAAGAGATGGAGGAGCGTTCTCCTCTCTCCCAAAGATTCTCTTCCTCTCAGAACAAACTCCGGCTCAGGGTCATTTTTCTGGACGAGAGCGAGCGAACATTTGAGGTGGAGGTGAGTTCGCTGATTTATCCTTTCATTCACTCTGTTTGCCACAAATTATTTATGAGTAATCTATATATAACCTACTCATAGTACTGTATACAAATAATTACTAGTATTATTTTAAATAAAAATTATATCATATATATATATATATATATATAACTTTTATTGGAGTCAGTGGTGGACCAACACCGTAATTTGTGCTGTGATGTTAAAGTTAATAATAATTAATAATTATTCATATAATCATTTGTTGTGCTGTGATGTTAAAATTAATAATAATTAATAATTATTCATATAATTATATTAACTCACAATGAAAGTAAACATTTTTTTGGCTGTTTCACTCAGAAAATTAAATGGCTGTGGTCAGTGTGATGTGCTGTGGCTGCAGGCGTTGTGATTGGTTCATACAATTCTTTGAGTTTTTAGGTGTCCAAAATCAACATGTTTTTTCTGTTTTGCTCTGTGAGTGAGTGAGTAAACGGACGACAGTGAAAACCACCAGTAAATATAAAAACGTTCAGTTTAAATGGTTTTCCGACATTTTAACCACTAGGGGACGTATTTCAGCAGTTTTAAACATCATTTGAGGATCACCCCTTCCACACTGAGCAGTCCTTTCTTCTAATCACAGGTTTGCTCCCTGTTTTTCTTTTTCTTTTTTTAAACGTTTTCTCTGTCTAATCACCAGCAGCTGCTCACTGCCACCTCTTCTCCCTACTCCTCCTCCCCTTCCTCTCCTCCTGACGGGTTAATGAAGGTGGTTCTGCAAGCACCAGCAGAGAGAAAGCACTGGTTATCACACAGCTAAAAAACACAGCAGTGAAGAAAAGAATGGTCCAAAGGGATGTGATCATCAGTGAAGGGAGAAAACCAGGAGGAGGAGGAGGAGGAGTAAACTAGGATACATCCTGGTCCTGCTCCCACATCAGAGACTGACCAGAACACATTTTTACAGTTTACCAAATAAAATGAATCAAATAAGATCTTCCCACACAGGCGGGTTCCCTCTGTCAGTGAAGCTCAGTCTGAAAGTTTGTTATTTTGTTTGTCCCTCAGTGGAAGGTCTCAGGAGGAGACTTCTTCAACAGGGTGTGTGGCCACCTGAAGCTGCTGGAGAAGGAGTACTTTGGTCTGGAGTTCAGGCACCACACTGGCAACTATGTGAGGAACTTTTCTTTCATAATTATTAATAATTTGCTCTAAATGGGGGCAGTGGTGGTTTGGTGGTTAAGGAAGTAGATTTGGATCCAGAAGGTTTCAGGTTTGAGTCCACCAGCTGCCAAGTTCCCACTGAGGTGCTCTGAGCGTGGCACCGTCCCCATACACTGCTCCCCAGGTGTTTTAGCTGCCCCCTGCTGACTGTGGTGATGGGTTAAAAGCTGCACACAACCAAAGTCACATTAGGTTGTGTGCAGTGGTGAGCTGTGTCACAGTGACAAGGAGTTCACTTTCCTAATGCATTATAACAACACCAACCATGTGTCTCAGGTTTGGGTGGAGATGCTGAAGCCACTGGTCAAACAGATCAGATGTGAGTAAATCTTTTTTTTTATTTTCTTTATCTAGAGCGTCAGGATCGTCTCACGAGATAATTCAGAGTATTTGTTCTCTGTGTTCTGCCTCATTCTTTTCTGGAAGAAATACGTGTTTCTGCAGTAGAAGAAGTGAGCCTGTGGTTGTTAGCACGGTTTGCCTGACTTGTACACAAATACACTTTAAAAGACGCTAAATGCTAGCAGATGCTAACATGTGCATATCACACTGCTACTAGCACACCACTAATAAGTGACACCTACTAGTGTATCAAAATCACTCTGTGGTAGC
>NC_024307.1:28097699-28110354 GCF_000523025.1 Cynoglossus semilaevis | reverse complement strand
CTGACTGTGGTGATGGGTTAAAAGCTGCACACAACCAAAGTCACATTAGGTTGTGTGCAGTGGTGAGCTGTGTCACAGTGACAAGGAGTTCACTTTCCTAATGCATTATAACAACACCAACCATGTGTCTCAGGTTTGGGTGGAGATGCTGAAGCCACTGGTCAAACAGATCAGATGTGAGTAAATCTTTTTTTTTATTTTCTTTATCTAGAGCGTCAGGATCGTCTCACGAGTGTATCAAAATCACTCTGTGGTAGCAGGCTAGATGCTAAATGTTTTCACAGTGTTTCTTTCTTATCAGTTTGCAGTCTACATGTTTTCCTTGCTGTTTCCTTGTTTACAGTTTACAGATTCAGATTTCAAACTGTGAACTGTTCCTCTGCTCTGTTGTCTCCTCCAGACTCCAACCATCTGTTCTTCAGGTTCATCGTCAAGTTCTTTCCTCCTGATCCAGGACAGCTGAGGAGAAGTCTGACCAGGTCTGAGCTGCTCCGCTCACTAACACACACACTGACACACCCATAATACACCACTGTGCTCTCTCCACTGGATCTCAAACTATGGTACATGTACCCCAGGTGGCACTGTTGCTCCCTCTGGTGGTACCTGGTGCTGTACCGCTGTATTTTAACGTTGCCGTGTGTGTTGTCGTGTGTACAGGTATCTCTTTGCTCTGCAGATCAAACAGGACTTGTCCAATGGCAGTCTGACCTGCAATGACAACAGCGCCGCCCTGTTGGTCTCTTATATACTACAGTGTAAGTTTAAAAAAGAGACAAAATCTAAATCTCTTAGGTTAGAATACCTGAGGGAACTGGTTCTGTTTTGGTTGGTTGGTTACAGCAGAAATTGGGGACTTTGAGGAAGAATTGGACTGTCAGCACCTGGAGATGAAGCAGTACGTTCCCAACCAGGAATATCTGGACCATAAGATCATCAAGTTGCACAGGACTCTCAGGTAGGATCTGAAAAAACCCTTTTCTCCTGACACTCCTGCTGTTCCTCCTTCATCCTTTCATCTCTGTGTAGAGGAACGTCTCCTGCAGAGTCGGACGTTCAACTCCTGGAGGTGGCCAGGAAGTTGGACATGTACGGAATCAGACCACATCCTGCCCAGGACGGAGAAGGGTTGAGGATCAACCTGGCTGTGACCCACTCAGGTGTTCTGGTCTTTCAGGTAGGGAGTCTCCTCCTCTGTATATTTATACATATATATACAGTATATACAGTATAACTCCTATCATGCTAATTAGCCTATATATGGACTCATTTTGCTACATTTGTAACTTACAAATTATATAAATTAAATTATAAAATTAAATTATATAAATGTGTTATTTCAGCTTAAAGTTTTTTCTTCTATCTGTTTGTTAGCTTATAGCACAGTCTGCTGAAGTAACCTTAGAATCAATTTTTTTCTGTACTTCTTTTCCAGGGAAACACCAAAATCAACACCTTCAGTTGGGCCAAAATCCGCAAACTGAGCTTCAGACGCAAACACTTTCTGATCAAACTGCACGACAAAGTGGGGGTGAGAACTCAGCTCTGAGGAGGGTGGGGTGTTTTCTTGTTGGTTGTGACACTGTTTCTCCAAAGCTTTATGTCTTGTTGCTGCAGCCCTCCTGTAAGGACACTCTGGAGTTCTCCATGGCCAGTCGAGATGTTTGTAAAAGCTTCTGGAAACTGTGTGTGGAACATCACGCCTTCTTTCGGCTCCCAGAGGAACCCAAGGTGGTCCAGAAAGGCCTGTGGTCATGTTCGGGCTCCAGCTTCAGATACAGGTCTTTGTTGTTGTGTTGTTGGGTTCTCCTGCTGCTGTCAGTCAGCTGAACTGATGATGTTCTCCTGTTCTTCTCTGATGCTCCTCCTCTCTGCTCCAGTGGCCGAACACAGAAGCAGCTGCTGGACTGTTGGAGCTCCGTACAGAAGAGACCCGCAATTTTTGACAGGTGAGACCAGGCGTGGGTTAAAGGTCAGCAATTATTTTGTTGTTTTTTTTCTCTGTTTTAAGGGTGTAAACCTTTCTTTGCTCCAGGACTTACTGTCAAAACGACTTTGATCCCAGACAGTGCAGATCTTCTCCTGACCTCCTCACCGATGTCTCCAAACAGGTGAAAGTTCAAACTCCCGTAGATTTGTCTCACGTGTCTTTAAATTCAACTATTGTATAAGGATTTCTTGGAGGTTGGTTTGTTAAATCCAGAAAGAGTTCTGAGATGCAGCTGGAGCAAGAGGGCCTTCCTGAGACCTTTGACCTTGACCTGAAATACAGTTCAGAACATTACATTGTGGATAGTTCTCCAGTCCATCACAGGGTGAAATGCAAAGACAAAAACCACGTTTACACTCACATTTAAACCCATGATCAGTGAACGACCAACCAAACACCAACCTTTGGTTTATACTCATTCAAATTAAATGTTACCCTAATGTCTGGAAAACCAGATCCAGGTTCTTCTTCATCATATCCTGGAGGACTGAGAACATTCCCTGATGTTGCTCCAGTCTCTGTTTCAGTGACACAGTAACATCAGTGGTTCAGACCTAACTAATCGACTCTCCTCTGTTGGTTCTTCTTCTCCTGTAGATGTACGAACAGGTCTTCCCCTTCTCCCGCCCACCTCTGAACATTCACAGTCACAAAGATCTGGATCCTTGTTCCCAGGACCTGGACCGCATTGAAATCACAGAAGGAGGGGCTAAACGCAGCCAATCATCTGTGGAGGTCACCCAGAGGCCCAGCCCTCTGGCTAAAGTCACTCCGCTCTCGCCGTATCTTCACCGATCAACGTCGACACACAAGACCAGATCAGCATCCACGTCTTTAATGGACGAGGTGAGGTGTGGACAGATCGGCATGCATCGACAGGCTCAGAGGTTAGCGGGGGTGTACGGCAACAGGTCCCGACGCCGGGCCAATCCTCAGCCACATCCTGACGCCGCTCAGCAGTTGGTTCTCCTTTACCCCAACAGTCCTGGGTATCAGTACCACCCTGTTCTCCCCACCTTTCCCTTGTCTGGGTCCTCAGCACTCGGCCGTCATCCGTACCTGAGCGACTACGTCACTGTGTCTTCCCTGGAAAGATTCCCACAGGCCGGGAGGCGAGATTACGTGGCAGTGGACAGTTTAGCTCGACCGTCTTTTTATCCACTCAGCCACAGTTCGCCACCAATTTCACCAATCAGGAGAAATCTCCGCCCCTGTAGCTTGGGTGGAGGTCTGGGAAGGATTTACCAGCCGGGAACCAATGGAGCGAGGTGGTTAGGAGGAGGACGGGTGGAGGCTGGACATTACAGCGATGACTCCAGTTTCCACCCAGGATTACCACGTCGTGTCGCCAGCCAACCAGACGTCAAGTTCAACCTCTCCAGGAGTTCAAACCCCCCCTTCAGTGCCGCCTCTGAATTCCGTCCCCTTGGGTATTACCCACATCTGACCCGTCCATCCAGACCCACCTACCTCCCTCTGAGCTCCTCTCCTCTTCCTGAACGACCAACGTCACTGTACCTAATCGGCGGCACTGGGGGGAGCTACAGCGACTCTGACCCCGAGGTTTTCTACCCTTATTACCTACCAGCACCTCCTCCTCCACCACCTCCACCTTTAGGGAAGGTAGGTCGTTCTGCAGGACTAGCCAGGATGAGGTTTTCCTCAGGGAGCCTTCAGCTGGATGAGGAGGAGGAAGAAGAAGAGGAGGAGGAAAAGAAGGACGAAGCAAAAAAGAAGAAAAATAAAGGGAAGACAAGAGAGGAAGAGGAAAAGACAGATGATAAAGACCAGAGCAAAGGCCCTGCAAAGATCACCAAGATCACACTGTAGGTGGGGAACCAGTTTGGACCGGTCTGGGTTATGGGATCAAAAGAGGAGGAATCACATGCAGACATATACAGTGTGTATATATATATATATATATATATATATATACAGTGTATATATATATATATATATATATATATCACTATATATATATGTCTGTACATATGTATATATACTACGAAATAGTTTTTTTATATTAAACTGAGTCTGGTAATCTATTTGAAACGTGTCATTACTCTGGGTAGCTCGGAGTAATGGCATACATGGATCCAGCAGCTCCATCTGCTGGATCCATGTGTAAATACACATGACAAAAAAAGAGAGGAGGGAACATAGGGGTGCCTACTCTACAACCGGACTGTGATGGAGCTCAGGTCTGATCACTTCACCTCTGATCATGTACTGACAGATCAACCAACCACAACGACTGTCCACAACTACAACAGACTGCTGACCAACCACAGGACTGTGCTGCTGGACCTGAAGTGTTTTTACAGCTGGTACTGAGATGGTTTCAGAGGTGGTTTGTGGTGAGGTTGGAAGAAGAACTAGTGTAAACAACCTGCAGTACATTTGTGAAACACTAGGGGTCGTGGACCCTCTGTTGCAGACCTCTGTCCACCAGACTGGAGGTGATGAGGTGGTTGGTGCTGGATGTGGACAGGTGTAGATTTGCTTCCATGTGTGTATTTGCTTGATGATGCAAATAAATCATTTCAGAACATTTCCATGTCACAGAAAATCACAGACACTAAAACAACAGACTTAAGAACTCAGCAAAGCTTTGAGTTTCTCCATCAAACTTAAATATTTATTATTTAAACTCCCGCTACAAAAACAGAGAGGTTAACAGTAAAATCTACATCTTTGACACATTTTCCCCTTTAACACACATCTTCATCATCATCATCAGTATTATTATTGTATCCCATATGTTTTATATAAAATCCTTTATTGTGTTTTTGGTACAAATGGCTTCTAATTCCTGTGATGACAGCGCCCCCTATGCTGGTGAAAATCACCTGTGTTGGTTAAAAGGTGGTTGTTGAAAACTTAAAATAGGAGAATTTTAGGTTTGATGTCAAATGAAAAATAGTTTTAAAACAAAACAAAGGGAAACAAAAAAACCTGACTTAATTTGGTTTGTCGACTTTTTTTAGTTAAACAATCGAACAGTAATCTAATTAAAACTATGAAAAAAAACGTGGGTTTGGTTTCAGCGTGGGGGCAAAGTTCATCCAGGTAGTACCAAAAGACAACAGAATTGTGATATTGGCAGATGATCAAGTGCTATGAAATACAGAAGAGAGGAAACTTGATAAGGAAATCAACGTCACGTCACTTCTTTCCTCAAGGAAACCAGTGACAGCATCCAAAGGTGAAGGCACTTTAGATATGTTTTTATGGGATGCATGGTTGTCATGTAAGTCTTAGTTGATTTAAAAACTCCGGTGATTACAAAAAAAAACAAAGAGAGTTCATACAAATGTGAATCAGCTTCTGAATTAAATCCAGAGGAGAAAAAAGTTCTTCAACAGCAGCAGTAAAAACACAGTATATACAAGATATAGAGAGTATATATTACAATTTTAGTGTGTGTGTGTGTGTGTGTGTGTGTGTTGGTGAGGAGATGTCGCACAGCAAAACTCCTCCTTTTCCCATTTTGCAGCAGCGGTAAAGCACAGAGACCAGTTACTTCCTTCTGCCAACGTCCCATGTCGATGGTTGACTCTTTAATTGGCTGTAAATCTGAAAATAAAAAGGAAATTGGGTCAAAAAATGATTGGGATCACAATGTGTTCACAGAAAATCTTCAGTTGTAGTTCACAGATAGCTAACACATGCTGCTCGTACACTGCTGCCTCCTGTGGTCAGTTTGTGTTACTGAGGATAATCACTGCTTTTTAATGTGACTTGGTGTAGACGATACAGTCTAACATCCATAGAAAAGTTAGAAGAACAGGAAGAACGACTGACTTCATAGAGATAACATTCTGTCCTGGTACCTGGCAATGATGTGTGTGACCATCCTGTCTGTGATTCCCGGACAAACGTCTTCAGCCAATCGAATGTTCCGTTCCAGCTCTTCGATAGCCAATCGCTGCTGAGAGTGCTCCTTATGTTGCTGCTTCAACTGAGTAGGAAAAAAACAATACAAAAAGCTGTTCAAGCTGCAAAGTCAAATACAGACTTTCACAGGTGTCTGTGAACTGACCTCAGTGAAAACAGGAGAGATGACGGTGTTCAAACTGGATGACTTAGTCTGATGATCCTGGACCTGCAGGAGGAGGAGGAGGAGGAAAGAAGGACAGGAGGGAAAAGAAAGACTGACATGAGATGGGAGATTCCTGAGTCTCAGTAACAGCATCATGTCGTCAAGGTTCTCCTTACTGTTCCATTGAGAACTTTTCTCCCATCTGACTTCTTCTTCCTGACGGTGGTGAAGGACCATTCTGGAGAGTCACTGTTCTCCTTGTTACTGGACTCACTGGGATGCAGGAAATACACAGACACACACATTGTTGATTGCACATGTTCACTAGCATGAAGCTCTGACCTGAGACGCTAACACAAGATAAAGAAGGTAATTGGATGTTAGCAGAAGGTAACAGACACTAGCAGAGACCAACCAAAGCTAGCACGAAGCTTTGACTTGTGTTTGGAGATGTCAAATGAAGCTAACAAAGGCCTGCAGGATTAGCCAAAGCTAACACCAAGTAAGGTAACAAATGTCAAATAAACTAACCAAGGGTCACAAAGCTACATGAATATACAGCATCTCACAGTAACTAACTGGAGCTACCAAAAACTTTAAACAAAAGGCTAACAATCGCTAAAAGCAAGGCAAACAGCCTCTCTTAGGCTAATATAGGCTAGCAAAAGCTAAAAGAAGCTGGGCGTTTACCTGTCTGAGTCGTCGGAGCTGCTGTTACTATGCCCCGCCTCCTTCCACCTCCTGTACCGATCAATCAGCTCACTCAGATATGAAGTCTTCTTACAGTGTTTGATGATGAACTTGTGTTTGAGGAGCTCTTTGGCCGTTGGACGCTAAGATGCACACACACACACAAATATAAATTTGTCTTCATTAAACACTGTTCATATATATATTTGGATTCACTTAAAACCTAATAGTGAGAAAAAATGTTCAACCTTATGATTGTTTTTTGACAAATTAACTTTCTAAACTTTTTAGAAAATAGTTTTAAATTTTACACCAACATTGTAAACATGTTTTATTCCTTTATAAAACATGAATGGACAGGTGGACTGACTGTTCTTCCACCAGGGGGCAGCTAATGTTATTAAAATATCAGCTACAGACAAAAGGCCTAAAAATGAAAATGTTATAATAACATCCATTAGAGCAGTGGTTCTCAAACTGTGGTATGTTTACCACCAGTGGTACGCAAGCGCTCTCTCTCATTTTCAACTAAATAAATCTGAAACATACCATGCACAATTATTACAACATTTAGAAAAACTGTGTAGCTACTTGTGAGATTATGAAACAGGATGTCTGGACTTTATTTATTTACTTTTCTTTTTGCTGCAATGCAAGTCTGTTGCTCACGTAAGCACAGGCAGCACAGAATCATGAGATCACTTGCAAGTTGAACGTGGAACGAGCAGGGGAATTCTAATGTTGGTCATCATGGTGGTACTCAGAGAGATCAATGTTTTCTCAGGTGGTACAGAGTAGAAAAAAGTTAAGAACCACTAAATTAGAGTTTCTAAGAAAATTAAAAAAATGGGCTACAGTTATCTTAAAAAATAAAAATGTCAACAAACGTTTTAACGGTAAAGATTAGTCATTGATTCAATGGAAGTGTTTGTGTGTGGGTGTGTGTTTCTTACAAATGCTGGGTCTTTGTTGAGACAGGCCTCGGTGAATTCTTTGAAACTCTTGGAAAAATCTCCAGTCAGCGTCGGTGGAGGAGATTTGGGAATGTGGAAGAGAACTCTCATTGGGTGCATGTCTGAGTTTGGAGGTTCACCTTTGGCCAGTTCGATAGCTGTGATTCCCAGAGACCAGATGTCTGCCTGCAACACACACAAAAACATTGTCAAAAATCAACAGGTTTTTCAAAGTATTTGGCAGCAAAGATTTTTTTATACGCATCAAAAATGAACATTTTTAGCTTCACGTTTTAATCCCTTCGTTGTTTTTTTTTCATAAGCCTAGTTATTTTCTTCCAATTTATTGTAAGTTAAATGGTTTTCTTTTGGGGGATCTTATGTTAGGCTTAGCTAAATGCTTTCATTAGCTTAAGGCTCAATTCAATTCAAATCTACAGCGTTTTCTTATGTTAAGATAAACTTGATATTTTCCTTTTTACCATATAAGTACTTGAGTTTTTTTTTCATGTCTGCAGTTTTTTGGACACTGGCAGTTTATCATAAGCTAACCATCTGTCAACCTGGAAGATACACATGCTCAGGTTGAATGTCACGTCTTCTCAATTTGCTTCAATGGCCATGTGTCCTATAACGACACACAGGGCGCACGCACAAACAGTGTCATGTTACGTCAGGACATTTGGCCATTTGAATTTTAACCCCACGTCTCTGTTTACTCTTTCACATTGAACAGATGGGAGCACAGACACACGCTGATATGAGCACGTGCACGTTCGAGCTTCCATATAAATGTTAGCTTATGGACTTAGCATTGAGCCTGGAAAGTGCTAAGTATGAAAAAGTATATATAAAAAAATAGCAACCTTAGTATAAAACAACAGGTTCACATTTTAGTTCTACTAGAATGCAGGTTGTTAGCCCCAATGCAAAGCTGACTATTAGCATGTAGGCCATATAAGCATATAAGCCATGGACCATTTACAGTTTGCACAGAAACAGCAAAAAGGTGGCTCAAAGTTAGCTCAAAGACAACCACAGATCCATATGGACTTACCTAACGGAACTGTGGTTAAAAATAGATTTAAATAGCAGTTCAAATCATTGGCTCTGAAATTGTGAAAAAATCAAATCATAAATAGTTCCAAATAAACAAATATCTAAAAATATTCCTGACAAGGCTAAAGTCAAGAATGGCCGACAAAGAGTTGATTGTTAGTAACCCTTGGTTAATAAAGCCCTGGAATCGTATACAAGGAAGTTTACAGAAGACACACATCGTCTCCTTTCACTGTGTGTTTACTAAGTGAGTGTGTTTGTGTACAGCAGGTGTGTGCTGTGTTTATTCAGAGGCAGCTGCACTTTTGAATGCTTCATCCATCCTCACCTCACTGGGTGCAACACTCTGCTGTCTTTCCTGCATCAGACCAGCAGAGGGAGGTGCACATAGCACAGCTCTGCATCCAGTCAGTCGTCAGAGACTCAGATATGACACGCTCGCTGTGTGATTTGCAAACAAAAGCAGCAGAACCCGAGGAAACCATTCAAAATTAGCAGACACTCTCTGCCACACCAAAGTCCATAGAGAAAATGACTGATTTTAGCCCAGATGTCAATGTGCTACGTTGTTGGTACACTGTAGATCTAAACCAAAAGGATTTCAGTGGCCTAGTCTGCATTTGTGTTTCCTTGTATGTTTAGTTGATAGGAGGCGCTAAACGTTAATCTCCACACAGGATGTCTTCTCTTAAGAGATATGGTGGTGACTCAACTGTGTTTGTTATGATTAGCCACTGAAATATGGGGAATTTAAACATTTTGCTGAAGCTAAAGTGTATGTGTGTTTGTGAGAGAAAGAGCGAGTTGACAGCTGATCATCATCTGATGATCTCACAGACGCTCTCCTTCTCTCAGACATGTGTGAAGCTCACAGTGAAACTTCAGAATGGGTTTTGTGCTAAATGTGGCGACGGCTGTGAAATAAAAAATTCCAATGTGACAGAGTCAGACCTTGGAGTCGTAGGCGGACTGCTGAATGACCTCAGGAGCCATCCAGAACGGCGTACCCACAAAGGTTTCCCTTTTGATCTGTGTGTCAGTGAGCTGGCCAGCTACACCAAAGTCAGCCAGTTTGACCTGACCGTGTTCTGACAGCAAGACGTTGGCCGCTAACCAGAGGAGGAAACAAACAAACAAACATGATTATCCAGGTCTGATACATTGATGTTAACATCCATTTATTTATATTTGGTGTAAATCTATCAAAACACAGCTGACATTTTTATCTTTTGGCTGGTTCTACCTTTTTAATGGGCCTTTTAGCTTTAGCTTTAACTTCTGAGTCATCCTTGAGCTATGGTGTTTGTCCAACAATAGCTGTTTTGGCTAGTCTTCAGCTGCTTTAGGTGATCCGTGAACTATTTTTTGCTTTGTACTCGGCCCACATGTAGCTACTTTGGCTAACTTTTAGCTACATCTTGTTTCACTTGTCAGCAATTTATCATGTATGTAACTTATATTTAGCTTTATTCTTGATAACTTTTACACATTTAAGACCAATTTTTACCATATATGACTAACTTATCGGTTACAGCTAATATTTTCACCAACATTTTTCTACTCTTTTACTCATCTCATTATTCTAAATATTATTGCTAACTGTTTTTGCTGATTTTTAATAACAGCACATTAACCTTGAATCATTTTCTGCTCATGTTTGAACCACTCCTGGACTAATTCTTGGTACTGTTTCACTGAACTGTTTTTTCTTCTGGTGTTGTGTTCAGGCACCGCGTACCCTTGATGTCTCTGTGGATCTTCTTCTCAGAGTGAAGGTAGTCCAGACCCTTCAGGATCTCCTTCAGCATGGTGGCGATCTGAGACTCCTCGAAGGGACCTGCACGTAACTACACACACACCCACACACACAGAAACACAAATGAAGTGATGACACTCAGGGCTGAGCCTCAGGCTCTTCACACTTCAACACACTCACAGCCTGTTTATCTTCATTTTTAGACAAGACTCAACAGAGAACTGTGAGACGACTGTCAGGATTATCAGACTGAAGGTGTGTGTTAGATTTCACTGTTGTTTTTTTTTAACAACAGGGAACTACATTTGAAGCTCTAGAATGTCTCACACACCAAACTTTACAGAAAAAAATCTCTGTTTTTAATTCACGGCACGACGTTGGTCCCTTGCTGGAATTACCTGTGACATCACTCCGATTTACCTCTGTAATACGACCCAACCACAAGAGGCAGCAGTGGACCAGCAGCTGCTGTATCCCTAAAATCACTAGTTTTCAGAAAGAGATGATGTCTCACCAGATCCAGAGCTGATCCACCTCCCAGATATTCCATGATGATCCAGAGTTTGGTTCCCTGACACAAAGACACAAACATGTGGAAATGTTTGTTTAAATTGAAAACTGTATCCAAATAAAGTTGATTTATTTTAATATATTTAAATTAATTTATTAATTACAACAAATGAGATCAGATTTAAATTTAAAAATACCTTTGCAAAAAATAGATTCAAAACAAAAATTATACATAACAGAATCAGATTTAAAATAAATTGTTGAAAATGTTTTAAACCAATAACTGCTTAAAAAGTAAATAACAAGGGTAGAGGCCTGTTAGTCCCAGGGCAAAGGGCAGAATAATTAGAGTTTTGAACAGTGGTCACATGACCCTGGGTCTATTGACAATGTTTTTAAATCCAGTCATAAAACACAGAGAGGGATCCCATAAAACTGGGTGTAGACTGTTTAAATGTAGGTCATAACCCAATCATTGATGAGAATCTCTGTCATCTGCAGGAACAGTACAACAATAATCCTGAAAGTTCCAGCTGTCAGTGAACACAGAACCAGGTCTAACCTTCAGGTAGGAGCCAAAGTACTTGGTGATGTAGGGACTGTCGCACTGACTCAGCACCGTGATCTCCTGCTGGATGTCCTCGATCTCATCCTCGGCCTCCTCCAGGTCGATGGTCTTTATGGCCACTACGCTCTGACTGCGATTGTCGATGCCTTTGAACACCTGCATGGGGCAGCAGAGAGGTAAGAAGGTGAGACCAGAGGTGAAGAATTTAAAGTCGCAGCCACAAAGTCGAGAAGAAACATCGTCAGTGACAGGAGGATGAAGTGGCTCTCACCTCTCCAAAGGATCCTTTTCCGATCCGGTCCAGTTTCGTGAACAACTCCTCTGGATCCAACTGGGAGCTCTGAGCACAGGACACAAAAACAAAGAGTTCCTCATTCAACTCTGAGAAATTTGTTTTTTAAAAAACATTTTCTATCATTTTATCAGAGCTGTTGTTATAGCAGGGCTACATTTGAGCCAAACACAGCTTGTTTAACTAACCTGTTTGTACTGTTTTGACCTTTTTGCTGTTTTGGCTGAATGATTTGATTTGAATGATGCTGACCTGCTACTTTGGATACTTCCTCATTATTAGAGTGCTAACATTATTATTACATCAGTCAGTTAGTTTTGCTATAGTGTCTCGGTTATTTCATGACGATTTTCACAAGTTTATATATATATATAAATATATAAAAAAAATGAACAAAGTTTTAGGTTTTCATTTTTCTATACTTGAATTTGACCGAGCAGCAGCAGCAGAAGCTACAGGAGCCCAGCTGAACATTCACCACTCAGTTACTGAAACTATATGTGTGTTTGACGTCACTCTTTCAGTCTAACAGTTAACTTTAGACTGAGGTTAAAGGCATTTATTTAAAAAAGGTCCAATTAAAAACCAACCAAGGCGGCCATCAATGTGTCGTAAAAAACACACACACACACAGAAGAGTAGTCAAGTAGAAGCAATAAAA
Source organism: Cynoglossus semilaevis (assembly GCF_000523025.1). Taxonomy (NCBI): domain Eukaryota; kingdom Metazoa; phylum Chordata; class Actinopteri; order Pleuronectiformes; family Cynoglossidae; genus Cynoglossus; species Cynoglossus semilaevis. Next base: position 28,097,833 of record NC_024307.1, on the reverse strand, counting down.
CACAGAGGGAAACAAGGGTGACAGTTAAAGATAACAGGAACTGAACACACAGCTGCACCCCACACACACACACACACACACATCTTTTCTGCACTCATTTCCTTAACTGGTGAGAAAAAGTGAAAAAAATCAGC
>NC_024307.1:28077899-28097658 GCF_000523025.1 Cynoglossus semilaevis | reverse complement strand
TGAAAGTCGCAGTCACCGAAGGGTTAGATTTTATTTTCACACAATCACATATGGCTAGCCAAACAACAATCTAGTTACACCTAAAAAAAATAAACAAACTAAAATAGCTAAAAGTTAGCTCAAAAGACGTTTGTTAGCCAACAAGATCTAAAAAAGATGTAAACCTTAACCAAAAACCTGAAAGTTAGCAAAAAGATACAACTGGCAACTGGATATTGGCTGGAGGATATTATTTAAGTTTGTTTTTTTTAAACTTTTAACATGAAGTGAGAAAAGCTAAATGTTGTTTTTACTGTGTGTGTATGTGAGAGCGAGAGATATTCCTGTGATGCTGCTGTTTCCTCCCCAAGCTAAAAAAGGAACACAACACACACAGACACACACTGTGACCACAGAGAGGACACACCCTCTCAGCACACACTGCCGTCTCTGTCTAATGATACTTTTAGGTTTTAACAGGGAGACGTGGAGAAGAGGAGAGGACGAAGCAGAGCAGAAAAAGTAAGAGAAAAGGAGCAGCAACAGAAGAGTCAGAGGAAGTCAATTTAACAGCAGCTCTGTTATTACACAAACACACGTTACCACACACACACACACACATTACTTCAACCTCTTTAAATCTCCTTATAAGTTGCTCTGAAAGATTTCTTTCATCAATTCTTCCTTTAAGGAAAAAAAGTATTCATTTGTGTTTAAAGAGGGGAGAAAAAAACCAAGCATTTTCCAGTGGACCAGCCTCTGAGTTGAAATCACTGACTTTCTCTAGTGACATAGGTCACTCCTGAACTGTTCTGTTGGTAAACAATGAGATGGCGTTAAAATCAGCGTCATCTAAATATTTGTGATGTTGCCAGGTAAATTTTCACCAAACCTTTGTTCAAATGTCTCTCTTTCAGCTTTATTCATGAGGGAAACCCTGTGACTGTTGAGGGTCACATGTCATTGTTTTATTATGATGGAGACACAGACTCCGCCCACAGACGTCTGGACTGAGCTGATAATCACACACTCGGACCACAAGCCTCGTCTCTTCAGGCCTGAGCGTGATGACTGTGAAAATTAGAGACACGAGAAGCAGGAGAAGGAGGAAGAGGGGGCCGAGGAGAAAGAGGGGGCCGAGGAGGAAGAGGAGGGCGAGGAGGAAGAGGAGGGCGAGGAGGAGACTCCCTAGTGTTTGATCACGGTTTCTGTGGAGGCTCTCTGTTCTCTCAGCTTCTCCACCAACTGCTGATTTACATTTCCAGGACGTTGCTACACAAAGGAGCGCGGGAAAGTTTAGCTAAAGCTGAAGATATTACCCTCTCAGGGGTTAAAGGTCAGCAGAGACACAGGACATTAAGCCTTAGTGTCCTCTCCCAGGGACGTCAGAGGACATCGGGCCTGTAGGGACTCAGTCAGTCTAAATAAAGCCTGAGAACTAGCAACAAAGATGACAAAATGTTGGTCCAAAAGGACGAGTGAGAGCAGTCAAGGCTAGTTAAAAACATAATAGTTGAAAATAAAAATTGTAGCTAAACGTTGGCATTTTTTTTGGATCAAATAAATGATGTAATGTCTCTAGAGTCTCTCTGGCCTTTGATTCAGTCTCTCTGATGAACTTTCTAGAGCAGTCCACCATCTAGTCTCCGTTTTAGTTGTCTCTGGTCTAATATTTGTTATAGTCCGAGGTCTAGTCTAGATTTGGTCTTTGGTGGAGTCTCTTGTCTAGTCTCGTCGAGTCTCTGATCATCAGTCGGTCCTTATCTCAGGTGTGTCAGCCTGTGGGACTGGCTGCTCCCATTTCTCTCTTTCTCTCTCTCTCTCTCTCTCACACACACACACTCGACCTGTTGTTTGTCTCAGGTGGGTGTGGCTGATGTGAGGGAGAGGCATTAACACACAAACACACACACACACCTGGCAACTGCTACGACAGAGTCTGACACAGTGTGTGCTGGTTTGAACCGACTTCATGGTCTAAAACTAAAACCTGTGACTGTCTCCAGGTCTAGACACTAAAGAGAGACGCCAGTGGAGAACATGGTCCAGTCTGGGGACACTGGAGTCCTGTAAGAGAGTAGACTGTTGACAACAACCTGGAGAACAGGAGGCAAAGACCTGAGTACTGTAGGACCATGGGGTTGTTGATTATAGAGCAAATACAAAGATAGAAATCACTACAGTAAAGTTACAGCAAGTCAGTCTCCAGGTGACTAAAGAAGAACTTGTCAAATCCAGAGAAAGAATGGCTGCCGATTGATGCCTGAGTCACTAGGGCAACGGTTGTGTCAGGGTCAGGTCCAGTTGCTGTGTTTTGGGTCACTTAGCAAGGCACAGAAGTTTGGGACGTGTCTCTGTTGAGTTCCCATGATTTCAAGTCAGAGAAAGTCACTAAGGTAAAGTTTAAAATGAGCATTCATAGTTTCAAATGTCGAGTCCAACTCACTGAGAATATTTCAGGAGGAGTTTTAGTCAAGTTTGCAGGGTATAAGTCTGAGACTAGGTCCAAAACACAAGTGTGAATCCAGTCTGCTCCACGCCTGTGTAATATGTCAGTGTACTTATATTTGTGTATATATATATATATATATATATATATATATATATATATATTATTGCAAAGTCTGTGTGGAGTTCAAAGGTCAACGATATGTCAGTGTGAGGTCACAGACAGAGAACTTGAGCTGTGATGAAATAACAGTTTTGACCATTAACAAAAGTTAATGGTCAAAACTGACCATTAACTTTTAATTAATTTCTTTTAATTAAGGACAAATGAATAGTTTCATCTCTGGTTTCAGACTAAAATCACATTTATCACCTGCAAAGGAACTGCACACGTACGTCAAGAGGTTTATAACAATATAAAGACACAGTAATGTCCATGTGGAGGAACAGCATCAAATCATGGACTGCTCCCTCGACCTACTTTTAGTTTTTTGGATAACATTATCTGTTAACGTACTAATATCTTAGCCTATAAGCATAATTTAAGACAGTATTAGCCACTATAACTCTAAATTGCAACATTTCAGTTAAGTTGAGTTAAGTTAAGTTTCAGTAAAGCATTCCTGGATTTTATTTTGCTATCTTCTTGGCAGCAGTTTGGCTAGCTTTGGGCTATCCTCCAAGTTTAATCTCGGCTAACACTAAACTATTTATTGGCTAACCTTTATCAGTCTTATGGCTACTTAACTTATTTCTAAGTTAATACACTGTTATTACTGAAACTTAAATTTCTCGTGGGCTACAATTCTACCAATTTCCAAGCTAACCTTTACCTCCTGTTTGGTTAAATGTAGTTATGCTATGCTGACTTTCTGTTTTCCTTATTTATTATTTTTATCCACATTTTGACTACCAGTTGTATAAGTGGATTTTTTACTTCTACTTTATTTCAAATTTAAGCTAACATTCAAATGTGCTATTCTTTAAAGAGTTGAGTTAAACCATATTTTGGTTTTAATAAGAAGTCAAAGAATAATTCTAATACTTTTTAATACGTTTTTTTTTTACCAAAACGCCATGTTAACATATATTTGTTCTCCCAAGAGTCGGTTAATCGCTATGACGAAGACAGTTTTGGTCGATAACAGACTTCAACGCGAACAAGGATAATCAGTTAAAGTGTCGTTAATAACTGTGGTATTACAGTGGTAAACACTGACTCTTTTAATCCGCGGCCATTTTCCTCCCAGCCTTTGCACCTTTGCTCTTACCTGCATACCAGGAACTTCCATGGTTTCACAGAGAGTCTGAACTCACTCTTCTTCTTCTTCCTCCTCTCCTCCTCCTCCTCTCTACTCCCCGTATTCTCTTTTTCTCCTTTTTCTTGTTTTTTCCTATTCCTGTGCTATTAATCCCACTTTGTAGTTCAACAGAGATGACAGTCCAGCAAAAGTTCGACGAAGACTGAAGTTATTCCGACTGTAGGGTAGAGACACGGACAAACTGAGGAAACCAGCGAACTACAATCATACGCACACGCACGAGCACACGTACTGACACTGTGTGAGAGATAGATGACGTATGGCCCGCCCATCTGAAGGAGGAGTCACAGGATTTCACTGACGGGTGTTTACTGCCTCCTGCTGGTCGTATACTTTCTCTTATACTGCCTCCTGCTGGTCTTATACTGTTTCTGCTTCTCTCTCCACTCTTACACCAGAATTCATGAGGGAAATCAACGACTTTATCTGACAGACTAAAGTCAATTTATTTTAATTTACTTCAAAGGTTTGACATTTGAGTACAGACGAGGAATGAAAAGTAATAATTAATTTGTTTAATTATTAAATAAATAAAGCTATAATTCTGATGGAAAAATGTTCCAAAAAATTCCAGAGAGAAACTACCGACAAAGCAAAGAGCCCCAACACAAGTTCAAGTTCATTTTATTACTAATTATTAGTTTAATTATTAAAAAATAAATAGAAAAAAACCCCCAACTAATTAACTCCCTCTTTCGGTCTCTGTGAAAAAAAAAACCCGACTAATTAACTCCCTCTTTCGGTCTCTGATTCTGTCACTGACGTCATGCGGAAAGACGCACACAAGTGGGCGGGGCCTGTAGCAAGATGGCGTCCTTACGCTGTAGACGAGACCCGTGCGGCGTCATCTGCCTGATTTTGACTTATTTTAGCGTATTCTACGCGGACTATGTGGTCATTCAGTATGTCCTTATTCCCACCTACACGGGAAGGTGAGTGTTTCTGTTTCAATATATGTTTTAACGGCTGAAAAGCCCTAAAACATGGCGCCTGCACCTGTCTCCATTCATATGCCTGCTCTGACAGGAGATGTGGGTTTTCTCTGATGACGCCAAACAAAACCGCGATTTTGACAGTGACGTCAGTTGTTTTAATTACATGTTTGCCTTAAAGAGATTTTAGATGACGCGATGATTTGTGTTTACTTGTTGACGCATCAAAACAGTGAGCCTGCGCCCCTGCTCAGACACAATTCAAGAAATCCTATCAAGATAAAAAAATAAATTAATTAAATGATAACATTTTCTTCTCCAACTTTAGCCACCGCGTTCATTAAATAAACCAGAACTAATCCTTTGTTCAGCTGAAAATTTTAAAGCACATTAGACAAGTTTTCGTTTGAAACTCAATCACTTTTCGGAAGTAGTTTATGTCTTGTATTTCCTACTGGAAGAACAGGTTAGACGTCTTGTTACTTTTTAAACGTTGAAATCTTCAAATTCGACATCTATTCTAAAATATTTTTCAACACACCCACACTTTGTGTAAACAGACAATGAATTTGTCCTTTTATTGCTGTGTATGTGATCATTAAAAATGTTATATATAAATATGTATGTTAATATGTTTAAGAATGTTGTTTATATTAATTACATAGTTGAATATATATAAATATAAATCATTAATGTGTGGCTGGATGTTGTATTGTTGTGTGTGTGTGTGTGTGTATCTGTCAGTGTGTGGTGCTCTCTACATGGATCCGTCTTTAACCTGATCCTGCTGCTCCTCCTGGCCTGTCACTCCAAAGCGGTCTTCTCTGATCCTGGTCAGTTCATTTTTCTTGCTCTCTCATTGAACAAACTTAAACATACACAGACACACACTCACAGACAGCCCCCCCCACATACAGTCAGTGAAGACGACTGTTAGAGAGGTGTTCTGCTTGGTGTACTTGTGTTGCAGGAATGGTTCCCCTTCCAGACACAGCCATCGACTTCTCGGACCTTCGCTCACAGTCATCTCGAATAAGCGAGCGAGTGAGTCACACGCTTCACTTCCAGATTTCCTTTTGACTCCTCACATGACACCGTTCATTTGGTCTACACATAACTGAGGCCAAATAACAGTCTGTCATCAACGTGTTAACGTGTTGTTACTGTATTTCTTTGTGTCTACTGTTTGTGTGTATTTGTCTATATATGTTTGTGAGTTCATTGGCTGTGTGTGTGTCTGTGTGTCTGTGTGCATGTAAAGATGACATTAAACCATCTTATATAAAATCAATTAATATTTAATGAATAGTTTATCAGATTGTATGTGAGGGTAATAAAGCTGTCATGTATAAACATGACAGCTTTAAAAGCTTTAAAAAAAAGAAGCTTTTTTAAAAAAAGCTTTAAAAGACAGTGACGGTGTGTGTTCTTCTGGACCGTCCCATCAGGGCTGTGAAGGCTGGACCGTCTGTAGTCGCTGTGAAACCTACAGACCTCCCAGGGCTCATCACTGCCGTGTCTGTCAGAGGTGTATACGACGTATGGACCATCACTGTCCATGGTGAGGACTCCTGCTCCAAACCTCTGTCTCGTCTGTCTCTGAGTGGTGTCTCTGATTCTGAGTCCTGTTTTTCAGGATTAATAACTGTGTCGGGGAGTTAAACCAGAAGTATTTCATCCAGTTCCTCTTCTACACTGGTGAGTTTCCTCTTTGTCTCCTAAAGGTTCAATATTTGTGTAAATCTCAAAAGTACATAAGGAGTATATTTAGCTTAAAAAATTAGCTTTGTTTTTTTATACCAAATATTTTATACCAAATGATCACATTGAATGAAACGATGCAGAGTATCTTTCAACAAAAGCCTCCATCACTAGGTTTTGTTATTTCACTTTTTGTTCAGGTTTAGCGCAGTGACAATAATTGACCACAGGAGGCAGCCGTGTTTCCGGTTTCTCTGTGAATTTAAATCCCTTATTTCTCTATGGACATTTGTGTGAGAGAAATGCCTACTAGAAATATATCTCACAGAAATAACACAAGGTTGTAGCTCAATTAATTTGCCCCTAGAGGGCGACTACATCAGTTTCCAGGTTAGAGTGAAGTTAATGGTATCTGAGGTTGTGTTGATCCTCTTCATGGTTGTTTTAGGAATTGCCAGTCTCTACTCCCTGATGCTCGTTGTGTCTGCTTGGATTTGGAGGATCAGGAACGAGAGAGAAGACGCAGATAAAGAAGGAGAGGAGTCGCCCAGTAAACACCTCATTGTGTGAGTGTCCAGCAGAAACTAGTGGCAGAGTCGAGTCCAACTGAAGACTGTTGTGCACATATTTTGTTTAGATTTAGGAAAGAAGTCGCATATAAGTATCAGTATCAGCTCACTGAACCAAGTCAGTAATGAGTCAGTTCTCAGTCCAACTTCTAACTTCCTGTTTCTTTTAGAGCTCATTACATCATCCTGCTGGTTGAGTCAGTGCTGTTTGGTGTTTTTGTCATGGTCATCTTCTACGATCAGGTACTGACCTGCACACTGGTGCACACTCGACCAACACACACACAGTTCATACAGTCTATACTGCTGAGTGTTTGTTTCTGCAGCTGACGTTTCTCTCCTTTCACTGTTTACTGACCGTCTGTTAAAAAGAGTTTTCTGCTGCTGTCCGTCCCTCAGCTGGTCTCCATTATCACAGACGAGACGCCCATCGAGCACATGAAGAATAGACTGATGATCAAAGACCGAGGAGCTTCTTCTTCCTCATCTTCCTCCTCCTCCTCCTCCTCCTCACAGCCGGCCCATCATTCCTCTCACACACGGAAACCAAAGATTGCTCTGCTGCGGGAGGTGTTTGGAAGAGGTGCGGTCAAACACTGACACTGTGTCTTGGTGCATAAACCCTCAGAAATATGTTTGAGTGAAGAAAGATGATATTGTGAATTTTAAATTACATTTAATTATTTTTCACAGTGAAGCAAAACAATTTCTTATTTTAACTATTTCATTTAGCTATGTTTCTTTTCTCACTACCTTTCATTTTGCTACTTGTTGGCTAACTTAAAGCTAAGTAGCTTAAAGCTAACTTAAAGCTAAGTAGCTTTAAGTTAGTCAGGGAATAGTAAGATGCCTTTTGGTCCACTCAGGTACTTTTTGGCTAATTTTAGGCCAATATTAATTTAATTATTTTATATTATAAGTTTAAATAACTTTTTTCTACTTCAAATTCCCTTAGCTTGGCTTTAACCTTTAAAGGTCACCCTTGAGCTTCTTTTCTGTTACTGTAGCTGTGCAGCTATGTCCAGGCTAACCTTTAGCTTATCTTTTAATCTACGTTTTAAACAGCTTCTGTATTTGACTCATTATGGCTAACTAGTGGAGACCTTTTCGTTTCGTTTTCATTTTTGGTCTGACAGTTGTTATGCAGCTCATGTTTATTTAACCTTCCGACTAAATGTACGGTCATTTTACATAATAATCATTTAAATAATATACAAATAAGAAAAAGACTGAAGAAGCTGATTGGCTGCACCTTCTCCACAGGTTCAGTGTTTTGTTGGCTTCTTCCTCTTCACTCCAACCCTCCATCCGTCGGAGGCATCTCCTACTCTGCCCTGCCTGACTACGATGTCTGAGCTCCACAGAGTACCACAAAGGTTTACCCTGTGTGTGTGTGTGTGTGTGTGAGTGACTTTCTACAGATACGGTGTGTATATATATATGTGTGTGTGTGTGTCCTGTGAAAAGTGTTTCAACGACCAGCATCAGTTTGTTTTTTAAACAATCTTTTTTGTATATAACACTGATTGAAGTGTATCATCTTCAGAGGTTTTTCTGAAGCTGGTTCATTTCACAGCCCTGCTGCAGATTGGAGATAAAGACTTTGATTTTAAAACAATTTCACAGATTCATATGATAAACTACAAACATATTTTGTTCACTCTACATAGTTGAATCTGGCTGTAAATTGACCATTCAGTGAATATTTTCCATAGTGATTAGTGGTACATGAGCCCTGATGGTTCAACATGGAGGGATTCAAGCCTGTTGTGTTTTATTTACCTGTATATTTGGTTTTTGTTTTATAACAATGGTGCATTTAAAGGGATTTTTTTGTCTCAATAGTATTTAAGCTAGGTGGCGCTGTGGCACATGCATTTTCTCTTGAGACTTTTTTTGTCTGTGAAACACAAACAACTTACTGAAACGTAAATACTGAAAGTAACGGTGACCAAGGATGACCGAGACCAAGATATTGTTTTGTGCAGTTTTGTTTTAATGATTTTCGTTTTCTTCCTGATCTATGTCCAAAACACAGCTTTAACAGCTTGGCACTGATTTCCCCCTCCTGATCTCTGATGATTTTGATGATGCAATTTTCCCAAATGTTTATCAGAACTAAAGGAATACTTTTTGGTAGCGATCCTGGGATCAGACCCAGAAATAATCGTCAACCTCAGTGAATATTGGCCCACTCTCATTTTTCTCATTTTGTAAATTATTCGTTTATTTTAACGTTAGCATTAATGATGTTGTCTGTCCATCTTTGGCAGGAAAATGTGTGGGTCATGTGATTTTTGTCCACAGATTATTATTTGTATTTATTTTTGCCATGAAAGAATTCGAACTGTTTACTGATCTACAACACACTAGAACTCAGCTTCACTACTGGGTTCTGCTTCAGCTGAAGGACGTTCTTGTTAAATTATTGTTATTTCTGTTCACTCTTTACTACATGTACAGTACATTTGTGTGTATTTTTTATACTATGACCAGTGAAGTTGCCTTTTTTAAAAATTGATTAACTGTCAAATTTGCAGCTTTAATAATTTAATATTTAAAATGTAAATATCAGGTGTGTAAAGGTAAAGCACAATTTTTATAAACAACTTCCATTATAATTTAGATAGAACGACAAAGTGAAGTACTGCAATTTACTCAAAAGTATTCAAAACTCTGGTCAATTCATGAACTCAAAGTTCATGCTATGGATGGTTCCATGAACGACATGCACCTCCACAAGGGGTTTATAGTATAAGGTAGAAAAAAAACCTCTGACTTTCTATGACCCAAAACAGTTCCAGCTCTATAAGTGGGACTGTCTGGGAGAACTGTGGGTTGAGTTTGCAGGATGCAGCCTCCACATTTGATTTTTAGTCCCCAGATAAATGTTGACTAATGGAACAGTCAAAATAAAAGTCACACCAAGATCAAATGTTAAGTTGTTACAAACCTAAGTGTTGTTAGTTTTTCCATCACAGAACAACTTTTCAGTATTGTGTGGAGAGTTGAAGGCAGCTTCACCACTGTTTGTTTTAATTGTAAAGAAAAGTTTTATATCGACAATGTGCAATTTTCCAGACGGGAGGGAAACTGAACGCTGAGTTACTTGACTTTATTGTTTTGGTTTATTTTTTTTCTTCCTAAACTTCACTGTCAAACCAATACCAGCTGTGGAATCGAATCCCTGGACCCTGACTAAACCCCTGTGGACAAACAGGAAACTACACCACTGTCACACTGGACTCTCTCTCCTGCAGAGATTAGTACCAGGAATATGGACAGCACCACAAACTACGAACAATACCAGAGAGTAATTATCTTTTTACTTCAAAGGAGCCCAGACAGATCTAGAGCCTGGAGCAGGAGGAACTTGAATGGGCAAAGTTATATCAGTACCAGGGACTGTTTTTCCCCTGCAGGTACTTTTACCAGTAACTGTGTCTTTTCACTCTAGGAACTAGTTTCAGAACTGGGAATTAAGAAGTGTATCAGGAATGGTTTGTAAATTTGCTGCAGGTGTTGCAGTACCAAAGACGTCCAGAGGAGTTTAGGCTAGTGCCGTGAGCCTGAGAACCCACGGCTACTGTACTCGCTGAATGTTCTGTTTCTGGAGCTGGGACTTTTTTGGGGGTGCTCCTCAACCTTACTAGTACTTTCAGTACCTGGTCACTGCAGTTGAAAACCAAACAGTTCTGTGTGCTCTTCCAGGTTCTCAGCACTAGTCCCTTCAGTGAGAACTGAAAATAGTTCTTGAACAAATGTTACAAAGATGAAAACGGTCTGTTTTTGAAGTCTCGTTGAGAAAACCTGAGCATTTTCATCCTAGAGCGGTTTTCTCTCACAAACAAGTGAAAACAGAATTTTATTATCAGTTGTTTTGTTGAAAAATGTTTACACTCTGACGATAAACTGTGTTTTTAAACTTGGCATCTGCTGCTGCTCCTCAACCGGAAGTAAAAGTGACGTCTTAAAATGTCTTTTTCTGTCAGTGTTTCCTGAACTTTGACTCTTGTCTTTAATTCTCTGGTTTCTCTGTGGTTTGAGGTTCAAGAAAAAAAACCACAAACATTGTTCCAGTTTTTATGTTTTATTTTAAACTCAGTACAACAAATATACAAAAATATAAACACTGTATATAAAAATAAGTATTTATTAACGTTTTCTTAACTCATGCACACTCTATTAAGGCTATTTTAGGCTATTGATACCATAGGTAGCTACAGTAACATGTATCTACTTGTACTACATTGTAGCTAACCCATTAGCCATTAGTGCTATGTTCAATTAATTAATGCTGCCTCTCGTGGCAGCCTGTGTTGGTTTCAAAGACTGACACTAAATGTATCCATTATTATTATTATTATTGTTATTATTATTATTATTATTATTATTATTATACCACATTAACTAAGACTAGGTTGACACCAGATGGAGTGCCATAACTGACCAGTCCTTCCTTAACCTAAAAAAACAAACAAACAAAAAACAGTTGAAACATGCTTTCAGACAAACCTTTTATCTATTTTAGATAGATTTTTAGTGATGCACCAAAATTATAAATGTTTTGTAGAAACTGAAAACGAAAATGGGTTCTCTGCATCTGTGGCGGCCTGGATCTTTTCCGGCGCACGCTGCTTTATACAAGTAATAATCTTTATAATGCAGATCAAGTACAGTCGTGATGGTGTGTGGTGATCTGATTAGATCTCACCGGTTTTTGCTGTCGTCATCACAACATCCTGTTTAGGTCGTGTTGTGTGTTAAAAGTCTGACGACCGAAAACTGACAATGCACTTTTGGGGCCTTTTTGACAGAAATTTCTTGGTAGCAGAATATTCGGTTCAACCCTAATTTTTTTATATTTAAGTCAATTTAGCTGCTAATGTTGCTCATGTCACACTCGTCATGGCCATTTTTGGCTAATGTATAAGTAACTCTATACTGTTCATTGACGTTTTCAGCGCCACCAGATGATGATGAAGATGAAGGCACTGACCTGGGGGAGGACGACGTTCTTGATCTCCTCAACGGTCAGTGACCCGGCAGAGGAAATCCTCACCCTCATACGCAGAACAACTGGAAACACATGAATGTTGACATTTAAAGGTGGCCATTGGTAGAAGTCTGGAGTAATGCAGCAGCTCATCCATCTGTACAGGCCCCTCACTGCTCCAGAGTTACAGACAGTGGAAATTGTGCGAGTCACTAGACTAAAGGTGTGTGTCCTAAACTGCTTGCTTTGAATTACACTCAGTTTGTCGGAGCGAGTTTAGTACCCCTCTGTCAGCCAGGGCTCAGAACTGGAGTTCTTTAAGAAATGAGAGCCCCCCCATCCCAACAACCAGGAACATACACTCTTCTATGGCCTGATCTCGCCACATGCAGCCAAGAAAGGATAATGCAGCGCAACAGAGATCAGAGATGGTCAACTACTAATATTATTATTATTATTGTTCCTTTTTTTGGAAAGAATAAGAATAGATTGTAATTGTAAGAATAGAACCTGAGAACGAGAAATCTGCTGAGGTGTGACGTGGTGAGAAGGTCATACAGTACCTTTTACTGTGCTGCTGGGCGTAGGTGTTGTGGTTACCACAGGGGGGGGTCCAGGTGGTGTTGGAGTTATAGTGGTTGTTGTTGGTCGTGTTGTAGTTTTAGTGGTTGTTGGGGTTGTTGTTTTTGTGGTTGTTGGGGTTGTTGTTTTTGTGGTTGTTGGGGTTGTTGTTTTAGTGGTTTTTGGTGTTGTTATTGTGGTTGTTGTTGGTGTTGTGGTTTTAGTGGTTGTTGGGGTTGTTGTTTTTGTGGTTGTTGGGGTTGTTGTTTTAGTGGTTTTTGGTGTTGTTATTGTGGTTGTTGTTGGTGTTGTTGTTATAGTGGTTTTTGGTGTTGTTTTTGTGGTTGTTGTTGGTGTTGTGGTTTTAGTGGTTGTTGGGGTTGTTGTTTTTGTGGTTGTTGGGGTTGTTGTTTTTGTGGTTGTTGGGGTTGTTGTTTTAGTGGTTTTTGGTGTTGTTATTGTGGTTGTTGTTGGTGTTGTAGTTATAGTGGTTGTTGGTGTTGTGGTTGTTGTTGGTGGTGTTGTAGTTATAGTGGTTGTTGGAGTTATAGTGGTTGTTGGTGTTGTGGTTGTTGTTGGTGGTGTTGTAGTTATAGTGGTTGTTGGGGTTGTTGTTATTGTGGTTGTTGGGGTTGTTGTTTTAGTGGTTTTTGGTGTTGTTATTGTGGTTGTTGTTGGTGTTGTTGTTATAGTGGTTGTTGGTGTTGTTGTAGTTAAAGTGGTGGTCGGTGTTGTTGTTGTCATAGTGGTTGTTGGTGTTGTTGTTATAGTGGTTATTGGTGTTGTTATTGTGGTTGTTGTTGGTGTTGTTGTTATAGTGGTTTTTGGTGTTGTTTTTGTGGTTGTTGTTGGTGTTGTAGTTTTAGTGGTTGTTGGTGTTGTTGTTTTTTGGGTTGTTGGTGTTGTTGTTGTTTTTGTGGTTGTTGGGGTTGTTGTTTTTGTGGTTGTTGGGGTTGTTGTTTTAGTGGTTTTTGGTGTTGTTATTGTGGTTGTTGTTGGTGTTGTTGTTATAGTGGTTGTTGGTGTTGTTGTTTTTTGGGTTGTTGGTGTTGTTGTTGTTTTTGTGGTTGTTGGGGTTGTTGTTTTAGTGGTTTTTGGTGTTGTTATTGTGGTTGTTGTTGGTGTTGTGGTTTTAGTGGTTGTTGGGGTTGTTGTTTTTGTGGTTGTTGGGGTTGTTGTTTTAGTGGTTTTTGGTGTTGTTATTGTGGTTGTTGTTGGTGTTGTAGTTATAGGGGTTGTTGGTGTTGTTGTTGTTTTTGTGGTTGTTGGGGTTGTTGTTTTAGTGGTTTTTGGTGTTGTTATTGTGGTTGTTGTTGGTGTTGTAGTTATAGTGGTTGTTGTTGGTGTTGTAGTTCCTTCTGTACTGGTCGGAGTTGCGGGTGTTGTTGGTATGATACTGCTGACCTCAGATACAGGTGAGATTTGTGTCACTGCAGTTGTAGATTCTAAAAAAAACAAGGAAATTGACAGGTTTTATTGTGGCAAAAACAAAAAATAAACCTTTGTGGCAAAAGCAAAAAAGCAAAAGCAGAAACTTCTCACCAATTGTTACGTTGACATTGACAATGACACATCTCATCTCAGAATGATACTTGGTGGCGCTGTGGGATGAAATGGAAGCAGTCTGTATTAAACCAAACAGTTCCAGCGGTTTATGTTAGCTCTGCTTCTTCTGAAGTTAATAGTCAGAAGAATGAGTGAAGTACTGACTTATTTACTCCCTGGACAACAAAACAGATGGGATGGTGTTCTCCACCTTCAATGAAAGATGGAGTCCAGCTCAGGATGAACTCCCCTGGTGCTGACATGGCCTGGTTGATGTTGAACGGCCCACTGAACAGCAGCTCTAAGATCCTTACACAACAGGAAGTGATGGGGCTTAGATGCTTTTCAATCCACCTTACTAAGTAGACGTTAATATAGTCTGAGGATGATGTGGGCAAAGAGCGACTATGAGACTGAATAAATTAATAAACATTTAGTTTAACAAAAAAGTCATAAATAAATTGACTTATCAGCACTCTCCGTTGACTCACGTAGACATGTTTGATTCGGCCTTGATCCTGATCTCAATGGTCTGGCCAACAGAGGTGTTAAACTGAGCTCTGTTGGCTGGTGTGGGAGACAGAAACCCAGGTAAGTAAAGCCCTTCTGTGCAGGATGGCACTGCAGGATCAACTGCAATAAAAACATGAATATGAATAAATACTAGCACATAATCCTAGTAGTACCACATCGTCTGTCGTCTCTGACTTTGACTGAGGGACATCTCACCTTGAAAGGTAAACTGGACAGGAATTTCACTGATATTACTGTTGGAGTCTAGTAGGACAGGCCCAAAATCAGTGGTTATGGTGATATCTTGCCTTGGGGAGTCCAACATCATCAGCTGGACTGCATACAGCCCCTCAGCACTGCTGTTGGTGCCACTGAAGGACAAGCCACATGACTCCTAAAAGATGAGATGAGATGATGAGGATCCTCAGGAGTGGAGCAGGTCATGGGTTAAAAAAAGCTCATGAACTGGCTTTTGCTGACCTGTGTGAGGTGGAGAACGGACGGCTGTGTGCAGAGGTCACACTCATTACTCTCTTCTGTGCCATATCTGCATTTCACCACATCTCCCTCAGGGTCGAATGCTAACAGGCTAATATGTCTGGGACAATTTGAAGGAACTCTGAGGAAAAACATTAAGAGAAACCAGTGTGTTTACAGTTCTTTAATCTTAAGAAATAGCATGACATTTGTGGAACCTAACAATGTGGCGAGACTAGTAGTAACAGGTACTGGTGGGTAAGGTTGTTGGACCTAGACTGTTACGTTCTATCTCACCTGGGGAGAGGTCATAGTCACTCTGAGACGTCACAAGCAGTGAGAAGATCGCTGAATACATCGCTGCTTTATAATTTACAGAACATGGACGTGGCCAACAATGAGGATGCTTTCTTTAAACAGAGCAGAGGTCTTAACAGGTCTTACCTCAGGACTGGCAGCGTGGTGGTTTGAGGTGATTTGTTGATTTTTCCTGTGTCAGATCGTGTGTTCAAATCCACCAGTGTCAAGGCTCGGAATGTGTCAACACCGTTGTTGTTACTTATCCAGGCACTGCCGTTCATTCTGTGTTGACCATAGACAGCAACGTGTGATTAAGTCAGCGACATCAACTTTGGAAGGAAGTCTGTTGCCAAAGCTTTGGAGAGTGGAATTTCAGCCTACCACTGCACCAGCAGCTGTCAGCTAACATGTACTGTGTCCAGTAACAAAGGGAAGCACCAACCTTTACAATAACAGCTAAACCCCGCTGTAGTTTGACGCAGAAAGTAATTTGGTATTTGGTACCGACTGACCTGTGTGACAACATTCATAGGAATGTTGGGTGTGACATCGAAGTTGATTTCAGTGGTTGTTGAATAATACTTTAATTACTCGTAAGCAATAGTTCCAGTCTGTAGATGTTTTCAGTGCAAAGTAAAAACAATAAAAGATAATAATTCTGATTTGTTATAAGTATATGCATAATAAGCATATGACATACGGCAAAATTCAGCATATGCCTACAATGCCCACAAATGCCACTAGTGGTCCTTGTACTACATGTTGGGAGTGACTGCTCTTAAGTATTATTTTTTGGAAAGCTGCTTGTATTTTCTACCCATCTATATACCTCCACCCAAATGTAAATGTATACCTCCATGTACGTTTCTCTGTATATATAACTTTTCCATTTGTACACAACAAGTCATCCCTACTGGACTACTGCAATATTTTCACTCAATATTGCAGTAGTAATATTATTAATTGTCTGTGTATGTCCGCAGCAGCCAAACACTGCCAAACAAATTCACTGTAGGTGATAAACTGTTGCTTTAGTATAACATGACCAACCTTCATTACAGCTAAACAAATCAAACACCCTAGGACAGTGTGTTCTTTGAATAACTGACCTGAGGATCATAGGGTCAGAGCGAGGCAACGCAGTCAGGACTCCCTCTCTCTGACACCACTGTCCACTGCTCTCACTGAAGACTGTGTTCACCACCAAAGTAATGATCTCACAGTCTTCACAGTTCCAGGAAATTGAGTCATTGCAGCTCTGGAACGTCATCTTGTATCGGAAAACCACCTGCAGTTGAAATGATTAGGAAAGACTTTTCCAAACAATCGCAATGTCTTGTGGTTTTGGCTTAGAGGGACACAGCAACTGCTGGTTCACTTCTGCCTCCTGTGGTCAGTTTGCATAACTAAGGTCAATCTAAAATATATATCTGTTCAAATACGTAGAGATCCCCAAGTAATACATTTGAGTAGATTGCTTATTTCTTTTCAGGCAGAATTTTAAATGAACATTTCAAACAAGTTTATATAGCACTGAGGTCTGTAGAGAAAGTCAGTGATTTAATTTTGGAGTGACACAGGAACGGCTCGTTCACTGCTGCTTAGGGTACAGCAATAGGTTTCAAACAGTGAAGTCACACACACACACAAAAACCACATTTGTAATTAGTGATGCGTGTAGCAGTGGATAAACAAGTGCTGTGTCTCTGCAAAATAAAACCCCTGAGTTTTATTGGACTTTTGTTGGGCATGGTGGAATGAGTGGTTTAAACTTCTTTTGCTTGTCTTAGAATTCTCTTTCATAGTGAACAAACTAAGAGACAGAGGAATAACTGATCTAAGACCAAATCATAAAGATCTCATTCACTGACTCTCTCATTAACACTAACATTAACATCTACACATGACAACCACACTGAACCAGAACAATCCTCAACAATCTTCTTGAAGGAAGTCAAGGGTATTCAGACATTCTATGGTGAAAATATAGCCAAATGTTTGACAACAGAATTCATTTGCTGTATTTCTAACAGCATGTCCAAAATTAAACGTACCGTGATGTTTCCATTATTGATCGTCTTGGGGTCAAATGTCATCACAGTCCCAAAGAATGGAGTCCCCTGATTGTTGCCGATGGCCATCAGAAGCAGAAAGAGCGTGAGTGTCATGTTCTTGGCTTAGACAGTAAATGACCCAGACGTTTACATTCATTTCACACCACACAAAGAGAAACTGACGGTGGTGCTGGTATGAGGAAATAACGCAGAGATAAACATCAGCTGCAGTGCTGGTTATGAATTGTTCAGTGAATGTATTTTAGGTATGAAGTTTAAAACTAATAAAAACGACTATTGTCTCGTGTGTCTTATTAGACTCTGCAATATCATAAAAATCTGTCCAATACTTTATTTAAAGTGAGAGATTGAAAGACTCAGTGTCCCAGTCCACACCAAAGTCCATAAAGAAAATCAGTGATTTTAGCTTAGAGGGACACAGCGACTGCGGGCTCACTTCTGCCTCATGTGGTCAGTATGCATAACAACTTTAAAAACTAATACTTCTATACTTCTACTCAAGTGGAAATTTGGAAAAAGTGAAAGTGGAAAAAGTGAATACTGTATACTGGAGAATTATTTAACATAAGCTTACTTTCACTCAAGTACGTAGTTAGTGTACTTAATTCACCACTGACAGGAACACATTAGCCGTTCAGCCACTGCTAGTTTTTCTATGGAATTTGACACCGGAGAGTGGACTGTTTTTCCCATTCGTGGGTGACGTTAACAGCCTTGGCCACAAGAGGGCAATGCGAACGAAGACATAGAAAACGTAAAAAATGAAACATTTTAAATTAATGTTTATTTCATTTACTTAAATGTTTTTACATAACAAACTGAACTGTTAATTTTTCGTTAAAAAACCCACATTTCTCCACATTTAACACAAAGGGAGATAAAAGAGGATGAAGAAAGAATCTGACCTTAAAAACTTAAAAATTCTTAATATATACCACAATTTCATTACTAAATAACAGCTCAATAAGGTAAAATAAAATAAATAAATAAAAACCAGAATACAAGAGAGGCGCTGGCAGCCTCTACACAGTCAGAGCACCTTCACAGAGGTGAGTGAGAACAATGGAACCTCCCTCCCTATCAGTAGAACACGAATCTGTAACAGAAAACAGAGTGAGTTTTTACCATGATTTTAGATCTCAAACATATATATTAAAAAAATCAACACAGAGTGAGTTCAGGACAAAAAACAACTAAAGGGTTAAAATGACTCAAGCTAGAACTAGTGCCTCTTTTAGCATCACTGTTAATCAGTTCAGAGCAGTGTGAAGAACTTTAGGACAATGTTTGACTGGTGCTAGTTATTAACCAGTTGGTCTTAAGCTATTTATGGACTGACTTTTAGAAATAATAGCTAACATTCTTCCTCTACTTTTAAGCAATAACCTTGGCTGTCTTTTATCCATTTGTCCACTGTTTACCTAATTTCACAACCTTCTTATTTTGGCTGTTGTCAGTCACTGTTAATAATACCTAGACTAAAAGTTATTACCATTTGTCAATAATTTGGACAACTATCTAACCCATTTATTGCAATCTCAAAAACGATAAAGTTAAAAAGGTGAACGCACCCACTGTAAGACCTCAGTGCTGATGTCATCATCAGACAGCAGACCTTCAGAGGAGACCCTCACCTTCATACGTAGGACCACTAGGATGATAAGGATCAGATGTTTGAAGGCTGACCTGACTCACAGACCAGTACAACCGCAGGTCAGGTGAACCTGCTTGCTGTTTTTAGGCCACAAGTGTCACGTCAACAAATGGCAGGTAGAGATTTGAAGCAGTGGAAAAATGGCAAATATTAGCATGATGAGTGGTGTAGATAGCTTACCTTGTTCTGTTCTTCCAGGCATTGTTGCTAGGGCTCTAGGTGTAGTGGTGGAGAAAGGTCCAGATGTTCCTGGACTGGTGCCTGTAGAGGTGACCTTAGTGCTACCTTCGTCTGTGGTAGAAGTAGTGGTTGTTGCTGGTGGAGTAGTTCTCTCTGTAGTAGTTGTGGTATTTGGGTTTGGTGTCGTGGTAATTGTTGATGGTGTAGTTCTTGTACTTGTAGTCACTGGTGTTGGTGTTGTTGTGGTTGTTGATGTTGTTCTTTCTGTAGTAGTTGTAGTCATTGGTGTTGTTGTGGTTGGTGGTGGTGTTCTTTCTGTAGTAGGTGTAGTCATTGGTGTTGTTGTGGTTGGTGGTGGTGTTCTTTCTGTAGTAGGTGTAGTCATTGGTGTTGTTGTGGTTGGTGGTGGTGTTCTTTCTGTAGTAGGTGTAGTCATTGGTGTTGTTGTGGTTGTTGATGGTGTTGTTCTCTCTGTAGTAGTTGTAGTCACTGGTGTTGGTGTTGTTG
>NC_024307.1:28072754-28077597 GCF_000523025.1 Cynoglossus semilaevis | reverse complement strand
CTGTGGTTGTTGATGGTGTTGTTCTCTCTGGAGTAGTTGTAGTCATTGGTGTTGTTGTGGGTGTTGATGGTGTTGTTCTCTCTGTTGTAGTTGGAGGCACTGTGGTTGGTGTTGGTGTTGGTGTTGGTGTTGGTGTTGGTGTTGGTGTTGGTGTTGTTGATGTTGTTGTGGTTGTTGATGGTGTTGTTCTTTCTGTAGTAGTTGTGGTCATTGGTGTTGGTGTTGTTGTGGGTGTTGATGGTGTTGTTCTTTCTGTAGTAGTTGTGGTCATTGGTGTTGGTGTTGTTGATGTTGTTGTTCTCTCTGTTGTAGTTGGAGGCACTGTGGTTGGTGTTGGTGTTGTTGATGTTGTTGTTCTCTCTGTTGTAGTTGGAGGCACTGTGGTTGGTGTTGGTGTTGGTGTTGTTGATGTTGTTGTTCTCTCTGTAGTAGTTGTAGTCACTGGTGTTGGTGTTGTTGTGGTTGTTGATGGGGTTGTTCTCTCTGTAGTAGTTGTAGTCACTGGTGTTGGTGTTGTTGTGGTTGTTGATGGTGTTGTTCTCTCTGTAGTAGTTGTAGTCACTGGTGTTGATGTTGTTGTGGTTGTTGATGGTGTTGTTCTCGCTGGAGTAGTTGAGGGCACTGGTGTTGTTGTGGTTGTTGATGGGGTTGTTCTCTCTGTAGTAGTTGTAGTCATTGGTGTTGGTGTTGTTGTGGTTGTTGATGGGGTTGTTCTCTCTGTAGTAGTTGTAGTCACTGGTGTTGATGTTGTTGTGGTTGTTGATGGTGTTGTTCTCGCTGTAGTAGTTGAGGTCACTGGTGTTGTTGTGGTTGTTGACTGTGGTGTAGTTGTCTGTCGGGCAGATGTAATAGTCGACAGTCCAGATCAGTTGTATGAAGCATATCTACTGGTGGTTGTAGTCAAAGTGGTCCTGATGCTGTGTACCTGAGATGTTGGTGAAGTCTCTGGTGTTGTGGTGGTGGTTGTTGTCACTTCTGAATGTGATTTTTAAATTTAGACACATTTCAGTTTCCAAAATCAGCTATCATAGTGTAATGTGTTAGTAATTGTGTGTGAAATGTTGACAAACACAGGTGAGAAGGTTTTACCGTTTCTGACACCAACAATGACACATCTCATCTCAGAGTGATACTTGGTGAAGCTGAAGAAAAGTCCAACACTTCAGGTCATAACATCTTTCACTGGTTAATGATGACAGGCAGGAATACTCACCTGTTTACTGCTTGGACAACAAAACAGATGGGTTGGTGTTCTCCACGTTCACTCTCAGATGGAGTCCATCTCAAGGTGAAGTCTCCTGGTCCAGACCTGGTCCGGTCGATGTTGTATGGCCCACTGAACAGCAGCTCTGAGATCCTTTAACAAAGTCAAAGCAGAAGAAATGTCAAGTCTAATGACATGAAGATACAAACGTCTCTCAAACACTGCTGCTCATGATCCTCGAGCTTCAGGGTTTGTTTTGGTGGAGAGTGCACTGCAGAAGGTTTCTGAAGTCCACCTCTGATCATGTTCATTGACCTTCTGACTCACGTGGAGTTATTTGCCACTGCTCTGATGTCAATAACCAGTGTCTGGTTCACAGAGGACTGCAGCTGAGCTCTGTTTGTTGGAGTTGGACTCACAAACTCAGGTAAAAACTGTCCTTCTGTGCAGGATGGAACTGCAGAATCCACTGGAACAAAGAAAAATACATGTTATTACAGGCCTTCACCTGTAGGGGTCACAACTGTGTCTGAAAAACAAAGGAATGCAGACCTTTAAATGCAAATTGGACTGGCATCACACTGATGGTGCTGGTTGTGGTTACAGTGGACAATGTCCCATTACTGTTGGTCATGGTGATGGTCTCCCTATAGTAGTCCACCATCAACAGCTGGACTGGGTAAAAACCCTCAGCAGTGCTGCTGGTGCCGTTGAAGAACAAATCACAAGACTAGAACAAAAAAGGAAGAAGGAGAAAAGTCAGTGGAGAAACTCTACTGCAAACTAGTGTAGTCCCTGTGTGGCTGTAATGTCAGTTGTTTAGAAAGGCATAGAAATGTGTCACCAAAGGTACACTTTTGTGTGAGTATGGGTTCATCACCTCCTCACTCCCCCTCCCATACCCTTAACTGTTAACTCCCCCATTTCTCTCCCTGGTTGTGCGCACACCTAGTATTGTTTGTAAACAAGAAACCCGTCTACAGTTTATGTTTTGTCTCCTCAGCAGATCCCATTTGATTTATGTGTTTGACAAATGTTCTACAGGGCTGTGGTCTGTGGACAAGCTCACTGACCAGGACCAGGACCTTTAAGACGACCTATAGGACTTACCTCCTGATCCTTCAGTGTTCTTGTGATAAACCTGTAGCAACCATTTGTCTACTTACCAGTGAGAGTGTAAGGACGGACAGGGTGCCTGCTCTTTGGCACTTGACCTCATCTCCGTCGGGGTCAAAGGCCAACAGGCGGATATGTCTCTGACAGTTTGAGGGAACACTGAGAGGTTGGAAAAAATTCTTTTTAGCTTAGCCTTCTAGCTGTTAGTCTTAGTGACTGCAAAAGAATTTGACCTGGCACAGTGACCTCTTTAAGGAAGAGTCGTCGTATGAATGAATCGAATGAATTGTAGCGACTGGGTGAACTCTTACCTCAGGACTGGCAGTATGGTAGTTTGGGGTGATCTGTTGGGCTGGCCAGATCTTGTCAATAAATTGATTATAGCCATGGCTACCCCGCTCCCAGTGCCGTCGATGTTACTTATCCATGGCGAAGTGACCAACCTTTGAGGGAATGGTGTAGTTTACTGAATCATTAAGTCTGTTGTTAAAGTTAAATGGATTCAAATGAAGTTTTAAATAACTAACTGTAGACTGAAGGAGTCATTTCTTCGAACCCTCTTTATCATTATTCCCTCTCGCTGACACCACTCCCCGCTGCTCTCCCTAATAACCGTGTGCACCACCATAGAACTGGTTCCACAGCTTGTTTCGCCACATAGCCAGGAGGCAGACTGAGAACAGGTGTGGAAGTTTGTCTTGTAGCGTAAAACCACCTGCAATTATAGTGAGAGTGAAAATTTAAGTTGATGCATACTTATGATTCATCTCAGCCTAAGGCAAACCTCAGCAACCACTCACTCTTTCACACCAACGTCCATGGAGACAAAAGTGATTTTAGCTCACACCAGCACAGCTGTGTTGATCCACGGCTGTGTCCATCACCTCCCCCCGTCCTCACCCCCCACCCCGCACCATACCACACCGCTCTTTTGATTTAAAACAAATTTTCCCAAAAAGTAAGAGTCTCTTGTTCATGGAAAATCTTGACTAACTTATCTTGGTTCATGCTAACTTTACGCATCATCCTTGAATGTTTTTGACATATATTTTTGAATAACTGTTTTATATCCATAAACAATTGTTTATGGATATCCTTGACTACTAGTTATCACTAAAGGACAGAACATGCTAGTTACAATATATTTTAGCTTACTGAAAGAAATTTTCTTTTGAAATTTCTAGCATTTCTACGCCCTTTTTGTCTCCACACACCAACAGCTAGTACAACCCCAGCTGTCGAGAAGGGTTCCTCTGCACACTGAGCAGGCATCACAGTGTGAAGAGGAAATACATGACCTGTGTACCATCATCGTTGTGGACGTACAGTACTGAGCAGCTGTAACTGTCCTAGATGTTGGTGATGTCTCGCAGACAGCAGTGAGACTGAGACCTGGGAGCTGTCCTGTCCTGCTAACATGACATGTGACCTGATCCAACTTTGACAAGTTCTATTGTTTGCTTTGTTAATTGGTAAAAACATCAAGTCGGTACACTGGTACTCACTGTGATATCTCCCTCAGAGCTGGTCAACCTCGGCTCGTAGGTCATCACTGTCCCTAGGAAATAAGTGGTCTCACAGCTTCTGATGATCAGCAGCAGCAGCAGCAGCAGCAGCAGCTGCAGCTGCAGCAGATGGAGCGTGAGCGTCATGTTCGGTGATGAGAGTCAATGATGTGGGCACTGACACACACACACATTTATTTCTCATTGAAGCAGGAAGATAGCAGCTATCCTAGTCATAATCCTGACTTGTTTGACAACTAACAGTAACAGTCTGCCAGTTAATAGTACACTGTAATTACTCACCTTATTATCTTCATTATCAAAATAATTTAACCTGATCAAGCAGAGTACGTCTCAGAGTACAGAATTTATTCCTGCCACAAATAAATGTTTTGACTTTTTTAATCACGTGAAATTTATTTTATTATAATAAATAAGTCAGGAACCCATTTGGACAAGTTCAGTAAAAACAAATATGTGAGTAAAAACTCATTTAACTGCATGTAAAATGTGTTCTTTTTGTCAACTTGTCTTTGTTTTAACTGTACTGTACCCTCGGAGTCTCCTGAAGTGAACAGACTTTCCAACAGAAAGGAAATTCTGTTTTTTTTTTTCATCAAATCATGTCTTTGTTCACTTGTACCTCCATAACTAATTTTAAATATTTTATTTTGTCACTTCAGTTTGAAAATCCTTTCTGATTTACCTTGGTGACACAGTGTCAGACCAGCAGCTCCTGTGTCCATATCAGCTAGAATCACTGATCATTTCTATGGACTTTGGTGTAAAATATAAATATTTTAAGACTGCAGCAACTAATTCAAAAGCCCTGTCTCAGTATGAACACAACGACCTCGAAACTGTGATCATCTCAGAATTTCCCAGAACTTACGTAGCACATTCTTCATTAATCCAACTGGAACACTGTGGAGTCCACTAAAGCTCTCGGTCCTTTGATGCAAAATGTAACAGGTTCTTAATGAGTGTATAGTGGAATTCCCCCCCCCCCCCCCCCCCC
>NC_024307.1:28068888-28072501 GCF_000523025.1 Cynoglossus semilaevis | reverse complement strand
ACATTCACACTGACATTCACACTGACATTCACACTGACATTCACACTGACATTCACACTGACATTCACACTGACATTCACACTGACATTCACACTTACATTCACACTTACATTCACCCATTTTCATGTTATACGACACAGCAGGTAAACTCCATCTAGTTACCTTATCACCTGTATCCTGGTGATACATTAATCACAATAATTTGTGTTCTTAAAATGCAAATCTCAAATAGAGTTGAAAGAAAGAAAATAGCTTCCTATGAAAACCTCTTTTATTCTCTTTTATTATAAATTATATTCATTTAGGATTCATTTTATTCCTTATATATATATATATATATATATATATAATTATGGTATATTTAACACACAAGTGACCAGCGGCACCGTGACAATAGTCACAACTGGTTGACGTGCTTCAGGGTGACACCTCCTGGTAGCCCTCGTCTCTGCAGCTCATCTTTGAACTGCACAGAGGAAACAGGAAGAGACACAGTCACGTTTGTGTAATTCACCACCAAAGTCTTTTCAGGGGTTGCAGAGGGGAGACAAATGCAGTAGTCATCAAATGGGGGGGGGGGGGGGGGTNNNNCGTACCGCAAGAGGGGGGGGGGGGGGGATTATACCATGACAGGGTCACACACAGTGAGAAACAACTATTCACGCTCACGTTCACACTAATGGAGAACGTAGATCTGAATGAACAATGATCAACTCAGCATCTTTTTACTGTATGTGTGTCTGATTAAAGGGACCGAAACATACACCGTCGCAGTTAGTCATTTAGTAAACTGAAAAATCCTCAGATGCACAAACTGACCACAAGGGGCAACAGAGCACCAGCAGCTGTGTCTCTGAGGGCTGAACACAATGGTTTTCTTTATGGACTTTGGTGTGGGCGATCGCGTGGCTTATGAAGGCTGTCTAAACTGATTAGTTTAACAAAAGAGGAGACAAACCTGTTGAGCGACAATCTCTCTAAGCTCCTCCTCTGACAGTGGAAACGGAGAAGAGATCTTCAGGTTCACACCGATCAAAGCTGGAAGCACAGTACAATAATCAGACACCAACCCACAGACGTTGTCTGTTGGAGTAAAACAAATCTTTGTCTCTCAGATTCTCACCTGGGTGAAAGTTCGTGGGGGTAGTAATGACTTTTTCCAGTGTTACAGCAGTAGCAGTGGGTGCTGGGGTACTACTGTGTGGAGCAGTGGGTGGAGCAGTGATATTGGTCAGTGGTGTATTCATTTGTGTAGTATTTAACATTGTAATTGATGCTGGAGTAGAAGTAGTCACTGCAGTGGTCAGCTGGTTAACTGTGGATGAAGTGGGGATAGAGGTAGTGATTGGTGAAGTCGTTGTGGGAGAGGTAGAAATCGTTGCCTGGAGGGAGGTAAAGGTGAGTGGAGCAGTAACGCTTGTGTTGTTATGAGTAATTGTTGGAGAAGCACTCTGTGCACTGAGTGTGACATTTGTGGTTTGTTGAAAAGTTGTCGCCTTCGGTGGCGTAATAATGGGTGGAGTAGAAATTGCTGTTGTGTTGATTAAAGTGGTGGCTGCAGTGGTAACGGTTGTGTTTACAGGGGTATTTGAGGGCGTAGCCATAATGTTTGCATCTATGGCTGTTGGTGAAGCATCGATTGTTGCATTAGACAGAAAGGTTGCAGGGGCAGATGTAAAGGTTGGATGTTGTGGGGTAGTTGTAGGTAGAGTAGTGACGGTTGTGTGTATTAGCGTAGCTGTGGGTGGAGCAGTTGTGGGTGTATTTGATGTGGTACTTGTGGGTGGTGCAGGAATTGTTGTGTTTTGTGGAGCAGTTTCAGATGAAGCAGTGCTGCTTCCATTTACTTGGGTGGTTGTGAATGGGGCAGTGATGGGTGGAAGTGGAGTGGATATACTGGTGGAGGTTATGGGGGTAATCACAGGTGGAGTGGATATACTGGTGGAGGTTATGGGGGTAATCACAGGTGGAGTGGATATACTGGTGGAGGTTATGGGGGTAATCACAGGTGGAGTGGAAATTGTTTTAGTACGTGTGCTTATTGTGTGTGATGAATTTTTGATTGTGTTTTGTTGGATCGTTGTGGGTGGTGTTAGAATGGTTTCATTAGGTGATACAGTAATTGATAGGTAGGAAACAGTTGTGTCTATTAGTTTGGTGGTGGGTGGAGGAGTGTTGGATGGAGCAGTGCTGGTCATCTCAGAGACGTTAGATATGACTGTAATGTTTGTGTGCAGTGTTGTAGTTGTGGGTGGAGTGGTACTTGTAGGTGGAGTAACCATAGTTGTGTGTGGTGATGATGTTTCAACAGGAGTAACGATAGGTTGGTCAGTTATGGGTGGAGTTGTGAGTAAACCAGTGAGGCTTGGTGTTGGAGGGTGAGCTGTGGAGGTACCAGCAACTACAGTCGGTAGCTGGCTGGTTATTAATGGAGTAGTGATGCCTGTTGTTGAAAGGTCAATGGAAGGTGTAGAAACAGTTGTTGTTGTCATTTGGTCAATGGTAGATGTAGCAACCATTGTTGTTGTCAATTGGTCAATATAGGGTGTAGAGACTATTGTTGTTGTCAGTTGGTCAGTGGAAGGTGTAGCAACTATTGTTGTTGTTAATTGGTCAATGTAAGATGTAGCAACAATTGTTTTTGTTAATTGGTCAATGGAAGATAAAGCAGCAGTTGTTGTTGTTGTTAATTGGTCAAAGGAAGGTGTAGCAACAATATTTGTTGTCAATTGTTTAGTGGAAGGTGTAGCAACTATTGTTGTTGTTAATTGGTCAATGGAAGGTGTAGCAACTAATGTTGTTGTCAGTTGGTCAATGGAGGGTGTAGCAATTATTGTTGTTGTTAATTGGTCAATGGAAGGTGTAGCAACTAATGTTAATTGGTCAGTGTAAGGTGTAGCAACTATTCTTGTTGGTAATTGGTCAAAGGAAGGTGTAGCAACTATTGTTGTTGTTAATTGGTCAATGGAAGGTGTAGCAACTAATGTTAATTGGTCAGTGTAAGGTGTAATTGGTCAGTATAAGGTGAAGCAACAGTTGTTGTTGTTAATTGGTCAATGGAAGGTGTAGCAACTATTGTTGTTGTTAATTGGTCAATGTAAGGTGTAGCAACAGTTGTTTTTGTCATTTGGTCTATGGTAGATGTAGCAACAATTGTTTTTGTTAATTGGTCAATGGAAGATGAAGCAGCAGTTGTTGTTGTTAATTGGTCAAAGGAAGGTGTAGCAACAATATTTGTTGTCAATTGTTTAATGGAAGGTGTAGCAACTATTGTTTGTGTGGTCAATGGAAGGTGTAGCAACTAATGTTAATTGGTCAGTGTAAGGTGAAGCAACTATTGTTGTTATTAATTGGTCAATGGAAGGTGTAGCAACTATTGTTGTTGTTAATTGGTCAATGGAAGGTGTAGCAACTATTGTCAATTGGCCAGTGTAAGGTGTAGCAACAGTTGTTGTTAATTGGTCAATAGAGGGTGAAGCAACACTATTTTGTGTTGTGTGTGGAGCAGTGGTTGTAGTTGTTGACTGTGGCTCTGTTGTAGGTGGAGCAGTGATTGTAGTTGTTGACTGTGACTCTGTTGTGGGTGGAGCAGTGGTTGTAGTTGTTGACTGTG
>NC_024307.1:28066232-28067445 GCF_000523025.1 Cynoglossus semilaevis | reverse complement strand
AAGGTGGTTGTGGAGCTGTAAACACAGGCACCAGTCACTGATTATTAACTTTTGAACTCTGTGGTTGCTGTAGTATTGATGATGGAGCAGTAGTGATGGAGGCGAGGATGATCTAGACTCACCAGCTCCAACACTGACGGAGACACAGCGGAGTTCTGACTGGTACTTCACTGACCTGTCACACAACACAACAGGACACAACAACAGCTTCAATAGTTAAAGGTTCAATAAGTTCATTCTTGACTCCAGCCTTTCACTGATGCTGTTTTCACCGTTTCTCTCAGCTGCAGCTCATGAGTTTATGTACAGACATGCACTAAAGTGGACACCTTTTTTGTCCACACCTGTTTCTTTCTAATACAACAACTGTGTTGTGGTTGTTCAGGCAGACCGGTCAGAGAGAACCCCCCCTAGATCAGGGTAAGATACTGACTTGAGAACAGCCTGCACCACAAAGCAGACAGCGTGGCTTTCTTTGTCCTGATCTGGAGACGGCGTCCATCGGAGCAGGTAGTGACCGGTTGCCACCGTGGTCTGGTTCAGGTAATGTGGTCCACTGAAGAGAAGCTCAGAGATCCTGTGTTGGACATAGACACAAGGAGCATCTCAGTGTAAAGTGGACATCAGGTTGTTGGGTTTCTTTGTACGTACATGGATATATTAGCTTCAGCCTTGATGCTAATCTCCAGAGTCTTGTTGACAGGGGCGTAGAGGTGAGCTCTGTGGCCTGGGGTTGGAGGCAAGAATGTGGGTAAAAACAGTCCTTCCGTGCAGGATGGAACAGCAGGATCCACTGGAGCGGAAGGGAAAGACAAAAGCCAAAGTTCAGACACTGTGGAGTCGTAAACTGACAAACATGAGTCACGGTTAGATCTAAACTAACCTCTGAAGACAAAGAGTATGGGTACTTTGCTGATGGGGATGTCTGTACTAATTGTTGTCAGTTTCCCATTGTCTTCCAACAAGGTGATGGTGCCTGAAGGTGTCAAAGAATGTCTGGGGAAGTCCTCCATCATCATTTGGACCGCATACACACCTTCATTTGTCCAACTGGTGGAGTTGAACCACAGAGTACATGACTGCAGAAGAAGAATTTAACACCATTTTCACAAGAAAATCAACTGGAGATAAAGTGTGTGTTACAGCTTAGTCTCTGTGAGCTGAAATCACAGATTTTCTCTGTGGACTTTGGTCTGTGAGCTAAAATCACTGA
>NC_024307.1:27996129-28066113 GCF_000523025.1 Cynoglossus semilaevis | reverse complement strand
CTTTGGTTAAAATCACTGATTTTCTCTGTGGACTTTGGTCTGTGAGCTAAAATCACTGATTTTCTCTGTGGACTTTGGTCTGTGAGCTAAAATCACTGATTTTCTCTGTGGACTTTGGTCTGTGAGCTAAAATCACTGATTTTCTCTGTGGACTTTGGTCTGTGAGCTAAAATCACTGATTTTCTCTGTGGACTTTGGTCTGTGAGCTAAAATCACTGATTTTCTCTGTGGACTTTGGTCTGTGAGCTAAAATCACTGATTTTCTCTGTGGACTTTGGTCTGTGAGCTAAAATCACTGATTTTCTCTGTGGACTTTGAACAGATTCTGAAGGTATGTTCTCTCACCTGTGAGAGGCTGAGGACCGAGGGTGGCGTGCATTCAATGCACTCATATAGAGTTCTGCTTCCGTATCTGCACTTGACCTCATCTCCATCTGGGTCAAATGCCAAGAGGTTAAAAACTCTGGGACAATTTGAAGGAACTCTGGTGAAGAGAAAAACTCAGTGTGTCAGAACCTCAGTACCACCAACCTTCAGAGACAGCTGTGTCCATTTTCTAACTTACACAGCCAAACGTAAACAATCGAAGTAGATTTTCTGACCTGAGAGCCGGCAGGATGGTGGTCTGTGGGGACGCGTTGGCTTGGCCGGTGTCAGAGCGTATTCTGAGGTCAACCAGTGTCACTGCATTCCATACAGTGACTCCGTTTCTGATGCCTTGTACCCAGGTAAATCCATTCATCCTTCAAGCAACAATTCAGGAGTCAGATTACAGTCAACAGAGTGGAACAACTCCCACTTACAGTAGGTAATAGCTAACCCCAAATTAGCTTTTCATTGGACATTTACACTTTACACTTACAGAAATATTATATATAGAAATATATACAGTAATATAGTATAGTATACTATTAATTACCTGAAGATAACAATAGCAGAAACAACAGTAAATAGGCCAACTAGCTCGATGTAGCTACAGTAACTCAAAGAATTAGCAGTTAGGAAAACAAATGTAAACGCTGGACTAATTCAATTAGACTTTAATTAGTTCAAAGACGCTTCAAATGAGTGAGCCGAAATATAAAATACAGAAAAGGTAAATTAGTTGCTTAATGTTGTCAATAAGCGATAGAATAAGAGACCAAATGTTAGCTGTTGAGCTGTGTGTGATGTTTGAACTGACAGCAGTTGAAAAGGAGCTCTGCTGGAAACCTCTCTGGTCATGACAGCCTCTCTCTGACACCACTCGCTATCACTCTCTTCATCCACCTCGTGCAGGGTCAGCGACGTTTGTGTCCCACACGCTCCACTCATGCAGTTCCACATGCCCATGCTGGTGCATGAGCTGAAGCTCAGCTTGTAACGAAGAAGCACCTGCAGGAAAGACGTCAGTCATGGCCTATTCTATATGTTTCGTTACATTCACGCTGAATTGTAGATTTTATAGGTGTGTTTGCACATTTCTAACTAGCTATCTTTTTGCTGTGTACTGTATACTAAACGTTAGCTTTTGTTTATTGTTGCTTTAGAAAACTTTCAGGGAACTATTTTGTCAGAGCTACAGAGAGGTGCTGCATTGGCTCCCTCTAGTGGTGTGGTCTAGTGATATGAGACCGAAGAGGGCAAGTGTGAACTGGGTACCAGCCAGTGTGTGTGTGTGTTTCCGTAATAATATGTATTAATATATATATATATATATATATAAAATAATTCTATAAAAATGCATTTTCTTCTTAATATACTGATCTTACATCAACACTACAGGTCAATGTACCTGTACAATCATTGTGAGCAACAATTGCTTCAAAGAAGTCATAATTTCTGCAGTTGTTAATGTCTGATTCCAGAGGTTGAAATGAATGAGGGAGTGTAAAAACAGAACGTACCGTAGTTTTTCCCTGGCTGCTGTTCTTTGGGTAATAAGTCATCACTGTTCCATAAAAGTGAGAAGCCAGTGAGCCGCTGACCAGCAGCAGCAGCGGCAGTAGGAGACGGCAAAGAGACATGGTGAAGGTATGATTGTCTCTGAACAGTCATAGTCACACAACACCAACACTTAAGCAGCCTCTCCCCCACACCCCCCTCCCCACCTCGGCCTCTGTACTCCCACAACACACATTACTCTGGCCTCTACTCAAACAATGAAGCAGGAAAACATGAGCTCCGTTCACTGTGAGAAAAGATGGCAACAATTCACTACAGATATTTATTTTGTTTTACTTTCATTTTATTTCTTTCAATTATCAATGGACTATTACATGGCTCTTCAGTTTAGCAGCACAGTTTACAATAGAATTAGACTAGATTGCAGTGGTCTATACGGTCTTTGATTATAATGTTGTGGAGATTATAATGTGTTTGTTGTTCTGGATTTGGATACAAGTACACTACAATATGAAATACTGAAATATAAATATTCAACTATGAAATAATGAACATGACGTTTGGGAATAAAAACCACTCTCCGTCTAAGTCTATAGAAATGATCAGGGAATTAAACTCGCTTCAATGTTCAAGACCAAATTGTTTCAGAGGTTTTTGCTTCATATACTGTACATACTGGTAGTGTCTCCTGTTTCTAGTGTTTTGTTCAAAATACTCCCAGTGGATTTTAGGACTTTCGAAATCCCTGAAGTGTCCAAAGAGTCAACAATGAAACCTGGTTTGAAAAGACTTCAAGCTTCTGTTGTTGAAAAAAAAATCACAAAAAACTTTTAAGTGAAAACAATCAAATGAGTGGACACACCCGGTTCTGAACCTAGCAGTCAAATAACAAAGCAGTGGAGGCTGTGCGAAACTGAAACCTGATCAAATCAGTCAAGATGCCGCTGATAAAATAGTTTGAATCTTTATATAAAAACAATTGTGTTGAAAGATGAGTTGATGGAGAGTCGTTTGACTCATTTAAATTAAAGATTTTGTTAGAAATCCTCAGACTCATGAAGACGCCTGCTGGTGTCAGCAGTATAATATGCTTGTGTGGCTTGTGAACATTTGACCTTTTACACCAAAGACTACAGGGAAACTTGGAGCAGCTGTTCACTGCTGCCTCATGTGGTCAGTTTGTTTCATAAAGGTGGATTTATATATATGTATATGTATTATGTATAAATATACCATCATATACTGTATATAAACCATCATACTAATAATCCTCATGAACGCGTCAAACATATGCCCCGCCTCTACAATTAATTATTCTTTGTGATTGGCCCGAGCTGCTTGTCAATTACGTCGAACCACTGTCATGTGATTTGTGTTTTCGTCGTTCCACTTCCGCCTCAGGATTAGGCTGTTCTCGTCTTGTCATCATGAGAACGTCACTTTGAGAACGCATTTTCAGGCTAATATTTTATACCAGGTGACCGTTTCTGGTCATTTTTGCGTGCTTTCTGAACGTTCTTCACCGCAGTCAACTCGCTCTACCTTGCTGAAGAGTCCCGAGCACCGGGAACAGGCATGGCGGACGAGGAGCGGTCACCGCTTCTGTCCGAGCAGCGCGAAGCTAATAGTGGCTTCACTGGTGTTGGGAATTCGCATGGTTTTCCTTTCAAACCACAGAGTAAGTCCAATGTGGCAGTGATTTTGATCCACTCTATGACATTAAATAACTAAGTCGTTTAAATAGGTTGAAACGTGACATTACAGGTTTTGTTGCCACGTTAGCATTGCGGCTAACGTTAGCAGTCAAAAGAATTGAGCAATACTGATGTTTAAAATAATTCAAAATAACGGTAAAATGTTTTTGTTATATTTGTGTAGTTATTTAAACTATTTCATACGGTTGGTGTAGTGGGAGTTATACATCGTTATTACAGCAAAAATATACATATATATATATATAAATTCATCGTAAAAGAGAGAACAACAAGTCAGTCATATGTTAAACATGTAAAATGGAGTTTTTTTCCAAAGTCAATGGGGAATCAGTGATTTTAGCTGACAGACCAAAATCAGTCTTAGCTCTGAGAGAATTTTAATTCCCCTCCTAAACCACCAGAGCCATAAAGTGAAGTGATACTGAAAACCCTCACAGGTGTTTTTTTATTGTCATGAATCCTGGTTTAAGTTCATGTCACCCACAGGTTGTTAACTATGAACTGTGAACTGTGTGAAGTATGTTTTACTTTCTTTCTAGGAGACACTTAACATCAACATGTTTTTTTTTTCCATAATTTAACTTAGTTTAGTAATGACCTATGTTCATTAATTGGATATACAGTATACTTCACAGTATTTACAGTAATTCTTGTGTATGGTAATAATATTGCTAAATTGTATGTTTACTTGCAAATTTCCAACTCTTGTCAATATGTTAAGTTCCCTCTTAAACTTTCGTCTGCTAACTACCAGCATCGTAGCTTTGAGTGTTCTTCACTTAACTTTTATCTTGCATTTTGGTCTATTATGTAATTTAAGTAGATATGAATGTATTGTTTTACTTGAATTTAAGCTGAAATGGTGGGTGTATTATTTCTTTCCTCCTGTCGGTCTCCAGGTCTCCCTCCATTCCCGAGCTCCCTTGCTCCGGATGAGCCTCCACCACCGTATTCTCCTCAGGGCAGCCCAGACAGCAGCAGTGCTCCGGTCATCAGCTGCAGGGTTTGTCAGAGCGCCATTTCTGTGGAGGGAAAGACGCACCAGCACGTGGTGAAGTGCAGTATCTGCAATGAAGCCACGGTCAGTTCACAGTATTTTCAGGGATCTAATCTGAGCGACTGAGTGCAGGTTCTCAAAGGAAGTGCAGTACTGACATGTCCACTGTAGACAGTGACCTGCTGTGGTTTGGTCCATTAAACACTTCCTGGATGCCAGAAGAGAGCCAGCCCCAAGAAAGCAATAAAAAACAACTGAAGAGTCAGGTTCCACTAACCAGATGTCTCTCAGATTTCAGTCCTTTTCTGCAGACTGTCCAGATAAATGTTGGAGACATTAAAACATCTTCTCTTCCTGTTTTATTTTTGTCCTCGTCTTCAGCCTATAAAGAATGCCCCCACTGGAAAGAAGTATGTCCGCTGTCCGTGCAACTGTCTGCTCATCTGCAAAGTCACGTCACAGAGAATCGCCTGTCCCAGGCCGTACTGGTGAGACGCTGTGTTTGTGTCCATTCAAGATCAACCAGCTCTGACTGCATTTACAGCTGCTCTTACATCAACCCTCATGTGTTTTTATACTGTCAGTAAACGCATCATTAACCTGGGACCAGTTCACATCGGCAGGGACAGTCCTGAACCACAGCATCAGCCTGTTGGCGTCAGAGTCATCTGTGGACACTGCTCTAATATATTCCTGGTAGGACACAGTGAAAATAAGGCAAAACATAAGGGAAGGTTAGCCAAAAGACAAGAAGAAAATGTCCAAAACATAATTGAAAGTTAGCCATAAAATAAAGTTGGCCAAACTGTATACATTAGCTGAAGCACAAGTCAGAGTCAACCAATACTTTAAAGTAGGGAAAAAATTAGCCACAAAGTTAACCCTGCCTTAACCCTAAGTACCTGCGGATGCATACACCAAACACACACTGACGTGTCCTCTCTGTGTCCTCTCTCTGCCTCAGTGGACAGAGTTTTCAGACCGGACTTTGGCTCGATGTCCCCACTGTAGGAAAGTGTGAGTGTTTTTCTCTGGCTTTGTTTAAATACAACAGTTACAACTGTGCGTCCAACACCATTCATCTTATCATTTTAATATGCAGCTCTTCTATTGGTCGACGGTACCCCAGGAGGAGGAGCCTGCTGTGTTTCCTGCTCTTCATGGTCCTGGCTGCCTCCACTGCAGGGCTGTTGGCAAGTGGACATCTCACACTGAAGAAACACATTTTTAATGCACTATAAGTAATGTGACTCTGTCTTTGTATACGTTAAGGTGGGAACCTGGAAACCTGCTCAGACGTCGAAAGGAATCTACGCCGCTTGGGTTTTCCTGATCTTCCTCTCTCTCCTCACTCTGATACGAACCCTCTACTGGAGGTGTCTGAAAATAAGTGAGCCCATAAACAACATCACATGAGGACAGGGGAGAGCAGGAGAAGGATTAACATTACATATGTTCAATGAGGAGAAGGATTGTAAGGACTGGACAGGAGGAGCAGACAGAAACCACACAGTTTGTCTTTGTTTTTCTTGAAACTGTTTTTTTCTCAAAAATCTCCAAACCGTTGATCATTTTCCCTCTGAAAGTCCTTGAAAGTATGCCCATATATTGTATGACAAGAAGGACGTTAACTTTGATGATTTAAAATGTGCGGCGTTCAGGATGTCATTTTTTTTTTAAATCTACTGAAAAATAACATGAGCTAATTTTTCTGTCTGGCATTAACAACGTCACTGGGTGATTTATTTATTTGTCAAAGCTTATGTGTAAATAAAGTGTAAATAAGACAAGTGGATGTTCAGAGATTGTACATAAGGATAATACTCTAATACATGATGCATTTGTACTGACCTCTGTCACCTGTAGGTGGCGCTCATGTATGTGGAACAGATTAAATAATGAATTAATTTTAACAAACCCTCTTCTACATGACTACATGGTTCTTTTTTCTGCCTGGAAAAGTTAGACCCGAGGTGGTTAAAAGTTAGCAACAATAATCGAAAGGTTGCCCATAAATTGCAGCTGGTTAGCATAAATAACTAAAAGTTAGTCCAGAAATGTTCAAGGATAACAAAAATGACTAATTGTTTACCCACAATTGTTTAAAGTTTGCAAACATTAACTAAACGGTAACCTAAAAATGGTTGCAGTTTAGCAAAGAGAATAACTTTGGTTATAAATAGTGTTGGTTCACTCAATAGACATCTCAACCTGTTGGTTTTATGTAGCTCCCGTTGATGACCAGAGGAAGGCAGCAGAAATTCCCCTACTGGTGTCTGTCTCCCTCCCTCTCTCTCTCTCTCTCTCTCTCTCTCTAACTGCTGTCTCAGAGGGACACTTTAGGGCGTGGAACATTTCTTCTCATTTGCCAGTCAGTCTCTGTGGGCCCTCTGTCCCACTAATGTCTTAAACCCATGGGAATCTCAGGCTCTCGTGCCCAGAAAATCACCTGTTTTCTGGAAACCCAGGGATTTCTGGAACGTGAATATTCCCTGGAGCTTTTTGTTTCAGGCAGCAGTGAATTATTGTGACCCAGCCTTTATGACCCTGTTATAAAAACAGTGAGTTATGCTGACATTTGCAGGAACAACTGGATAATTGACCAACAAGTCTGGAACAAGCTATTCTTTTATTGGTATGAAGACGTTAAAGAGCCCTGCGGCCTAATCCTGCTCTTATTCAGCGTTTCATCTTTTCAACAACTTAGTTTGGTCTTTGGATGTGGGAGCACAAAGTCCAAACTAGTAACATCTCAGGATTTTTGCAATGAAGGCCAAAAAGAAGACGCAGCGTTTTCACCAGGGGCGGACGGCGGACATGAGTAACCTTAGGATTTTGTCCACTAGTGGTGAAACTTGTAACTGGCCGACGGGTAAGAAGAGCGAACACCAAGCAAGCAGCAGTGAAACAGAGTCAGGACAAAGGTGAGGAACATCACAGTCTTCCTGTTTGCCAGAAAATCTATAACTAATGTCTAAGTTGTCCAGTTTTTATTAACTTACTCTTAAATTATCCTAGCTTTATATGTAGGTGTCATTTGCTTTACATTCAAAGATCCAACTAGTTTAACTTAGAGTCCACATTCTTCTCATTTGTAATCTTGCATTTCATGCCCAATCACTTAATTATGAGCAATGATTTAAGCTCCGCCCATTTCTTTCCCAACTATGATACAATTCAAAATTTTTGCCTGACATAATATGGAAATCTAAGAGTGACCACTCAAAAATATGACACTGGTCACCTTTAGCTTATCATTTAACGGCTAACGTGTCACATTGTGATCAGGTTAGCCAGAAAAGACAAAAACACACTTGCTGTTAGCTGTTAGCTAATGCTGCTCATGGTCATCATCAACAGCAACAATGACACTCCATGGTCGTGTGAGTGTGTGCCATGATTAACGTGGCAGTAATGGTTGCAGCTATTAGCATTGGCTAGCTTTAATGACCTTATAGAAAAAACCAGAAGATATCTGAGCTCAACACACGTGAGTGTGCTGTGCGTGTGTGTGTGTGTGTGTGTGTGTGTGTGTGTGTGTGTGGTGGGGGGCTCTCTTCTTTCTGCTTAATCCCAGGGGTTAAAAGTTTTTTCTCGGCCCTTGACTTTCACACATACCAGTGTCAGCTCAAAGCCTGTTGAGCACATGAGGCTTAGATGAGTGTGTGGTGCAGAGGGACTAAATGTTTGTGGTGGTTTCCTAATAGATAAAGCCTTACAGGTTTGATGGGTCAGATACACAAGGATTACAACATTAAACCCTGGAACTTTAAACTGGTACTAATCCAACCTCCTCTGTGCAGTTCTTCCCTACAGTAACATGTAACATGTTTTTTAACACAAGACAAAAATGGGTTTGGAACTAGTCACAGCACAGTACACTGAACAAAAGTCATTAAAGATATATATAGAATCAAAGGCAGGATGAAGTCAAGTCACATTTATTTATACAGCTCGATCCAAAACCAAATAAGCCGAGCCAAAGGTTTATTAAAACATGAAATAAGTAGAAGGAAGAGGTGAAGGTCAAGAACAATCCAATCTAATGAGATGGAAACAGACAGGGACACAATTTACAGGGACAGAAAATTCAAAGATCAGATATTCATTTTAAATCAGTGCCAAAGCCATTCCAGGAAAAGCCTGGATTAAACTATTAAGGCGACATCTAAATGGATCATGGATCCTGGATCTAAACCCAGATTGTACTGTAGGTTACCACAGGGCTGAAAACTGAGACTGTTCACACAGTATTATTGCTTTCCACCACTGGTGTTTTAGGGACTATGTGAAGAACTTTTTTAACTGTTACTTTTTTGTTATTTATTTTCTTGGCGCCTTCGAAGTCTCTGAGCACACATGAGAGTCAGTTGTGTTTCTCCTCCACCACCTGTCAACCATAAACACTGGAACACTACGTTCCTCACAATCTGGATGTTTCTTTAAGTTTATCCTCTGTCCTCTAGCTGAGGTCATTGGACTGCATTATCATTAAAGCTGGGGTAGGCGACACAGACTTAGAGTCGGTGGTCTTTAGCTCTGATGGCACATTTGAATGAAACTTAACAAAACAATTTCCCTTTATTTGTGTTGTGGTTTTAGTGAGCTGTCACCCTTTTGGCTAACTTAAACTAAACCTGAAACAAACCCTCAGACCTGTCACTGGGGCAGTGGTGGCTCAGTGGTTGAGGAAGTGGACTTGGCTCCTGCAGGTTCCAGGTTCTAGTCCACCAGCTGCCAAGTTCCCACTGAGGTGCTCTGTCATGGCTCCGTCTCCACTCACTGCTCCCTGGTTCTTAAAGCTGCCACTGTTCACTTTGGTGATGGGTTAAAAACAGAGGTCACATTTGGTTGTGTGCAGTGGTGAGCTGTGTCACAGTGACAAGGAGTTGACTTTCCTTCTTTCCTTCCTTCTGTCCTTGTGGGTTTTTTTCACTTGGTGTAAAGTTGAGAGCTACACCTTCTTAGTCCCCTCAAACTCTGAAAATAGCACATCTTGAAGCAATCTGACCACATCACGTGATAGGATGTCGCATGTCCAGATGGTGATGAAATCTGGTCTGGGATTCCGAGGTGTGATGATGCAACCTGACCTGTTTGCCTAGCCTTTAACACCACAGTTAAGTGACGCAATGTTCAGATCGTTTAACACTGTCTGAAAAGGTCAGTGAGGAGAACATTTTATCAACATTTATCTGCTCCATAGGCTGAAGAAGAAAGACACACCCAACATGTGACTGGAACACAGGTCCAGTTAGTTTTTGGGTTATTACATCTGCTGTCCAAAATGTGGACCAAACCAGTCTGGATGTAAGACCTTGACCAGAGTAAGATGTCTGGTCCAACACAGGGGCAGTAGAATATGGACCAAATCCTAGATACAAGATGTGGACCACATGATGTGGTCCAGTAGCCTTATTGGATTGGATGTACCTGACCTACATACAGTACTTATTACTAGATGTAGACAGAACAGCTGTCTGACATGGAGCAAATGGCATGTGGGCCACATTTCAAAGAATAAATTAGACTGTTGTTATGTAGACTTGGAAGACTGTGGCCCACAATACAAGACTAGTTCATTAAAAATACGTAATGCCTTTTAGGTCAGCCAAGGACATAGATTGACTTATAATGTGTGTGTGTGTGTGTGTGTGTTTGACAGCGGCTCTATGTTTGATCCACATGATTTATATCATATCATATGTATTTAAGCTTCATGCCGAGGTGAGGAAACCTCTATCAGGGCAGTGACAACAGCTGTCAATAAAATCTGGCTCTACTTTTTTTAGAATCACACACATGCGCATGCACGCACACACACATTAACACACACTGTGGCCAATCAGCTGTCGTGTAGTGCTCAGGGGTTAAGCCCTTGTCCTGACCACAGGATGAAAGAAGATAAAATGGTAATTTGCAGCAACAGCCCTTTAATATCTATCATCATCGTCTTAAGATCAAGGCGAGGAGGCAGTCATCTGTCATCTCTAATCAAAGTCTGGTCTCAGTTAATTTCTCATCAGTTTTCACCTTGGTCATGTTCGTGGCAGGAAGTTGTTTTTATAGTGAGTAAGTTACATGACATATCTGCTCATACTGTACAGATATGAAGCCACTGGAATTCCACTGGTCCTTTAACTGGTAATTAATTTGGTAATTGAGTGAATAATAAAAAATTAATAAAGCAAAAACAGAAATCATGCTTGTGGGGTCTTTTTTAAAACTCCATCAAAAACCAGTGAATAATCTTCTTCTTCTTCTTTGTTTTAATGTTTCAGCTTTACCTTGCCTCAGAGCCACGGCACCCTTGCCCCTTCTTCTACAACGCCTTCACCAAACCCCTTAATTTTAGGGAACCCAGGAAGCTCGCTGCTGATTGGACAGCATGCTGCATTTCTACACCTGGCTCAGCTGAAAGCCCAGGCTGTAGCTCTAACACAGATTAACAATGCTATCAGTGTTGGTTGTCAAGCTGCAAACTTGACATCCATCACTAACATATCTACTCCTTATGGAGCCTCCAAACCCCCCTCCCCAACAGCAGCAGCTATCAGCCTCCTTAACCGCCTGAAAATTGCAAACACCATGGCTCAGCCCCTCCATAAACTGTTACTTTTGGGTCACCAGAACTCCTCCCAAGGACAACATGGATTCTCCAGCGGGGTTCCTGATGTAGGTCCAGGCTCAGCAACTCCATGTCTTAGATCTGCGTGTGGCTATAGCCCATCTGCTGGTCCTTTTGCTACTCTGGCAACTGGCAATTCTGGAAGAATAATCCCACCGCTCATGGGTCATACTGGGGTCTCCAGACCTGAACAGAGTGGAGCCATAAGTCATCAAGGTATGAGCGTCCTCAAATACCAGCCTCAAGGCCAGAACACATGTCCTGCTGGCTCTCTGGGAGGATTGGCAGAAACAACCTGCCCAGAGTCTTTAACCTCAGTCTCTTCAGGTCTCAGATATCCTGATGTTGAAAGTTCTAGAAGCTCCTTGGTTGGGTTGCCAAAATATGAAAGATCAAGAGATGATGATTCTGAACGTAATTCATCCTCTGTTTCATGGAGCCATACGAGGAATGATGAAAAGAAAGATAATGTGGGAACTGGTGATGGTGAGAGTCCAGTTCCAGGTGAACCTAGGAGTCTTACTGAGACAAGTTACCCAACATTCACCCCTGAAGACGCTGTTAGAATTCTTTCACACTTTGGACTAGAAAAAGAGGACTTGGGGTTTCTTGTTTCTTATCCAGAGGATCAGTTAACGCCTGCCAACTTACCCTTTATCTTGCGTCATATCCAGATGCAGAAGAGAAAAACCCTTAGTACAACTGTCAGTGGTACGAGAGCCACCATGGCTGTTTCTCAGCCTCCTGAAGCTAATGACCATGGTCCCACCAGAGTTGAGGATGAAACAACCAAAAGTTCAAACAGTGATGGAAATGGCAGGAGATTGTTTGACACTTACAAGAACCATTCAAGTCAGGGCAGTGAAGAACTACTGAAGAACATTGGCTCCTCACATGATCAAAGCAACACTATTGAAAACACTGTGTGTAGTTTAAGGCCAAACTCTGCAATTTTACCAATCAACGATGAAGCCTGGAGATTGGAAGTACAACCAAACCAGACTTTTGTGACTGGCTCTACACCTTGGATTGTGCCACCAAAAGAAGTTACAGGGGGGGTCCTCATGGCTGAAGACTCTTCTACCTACCACCAGTACACTTCAAGGCAGAGCAGTGGAGCTTCTCTTAACAAAGATCCTTTTGGACCTTCAAACATTAGTCCTTTCACTGTGCCCAACAATGAAAAGGGAACTTTTCATGTTATACCTGTAAATGAAAAGTTGCCTTCTCTGAATAGAGAGAACGCAGATCAACATTTAAAATGGAAACATCAGTCATCCTTGCCTCTGCGGCACTGTGAGCACCATGGTCAGGGTAAAAATCAGTACAAAGGATCAATGTTACCTCCGATGCAAATCAGAAACCATCAGATACAGCAGCATCAAATACAGGAACCAGCCAAGAAGAACGCAGCTGTGAAAATGGGAAAGGCCCTGCGAATCCCTGTTGTGGCCGAAAAGCTCCCTCCCCCCTTAGCACCGATCACCAAAACTCCTGTGCCAAAAGTCCAGTGTTCGGTTGGTGAACCCGGTTCTGCTTCATTTAGGCCTGCTCAGAGTCGGAGTGGACAGAACGTACATAAGTGGTCATATGACTCCAAGGAGTCCATCGTTGGGCTGCATTGCAACAGGATAACACCCAGTGTGTTTCCACACACCTGTTCTCTGTGTTACATCAAATGCAGGACGTTGAAGGTGAGTCAGTCAACTTTGGTGATTTTAATTTGCCTGCCTGAGGCTGACACTGAACATTTCCGGAAAGGCACACTTTTGAAGGACCTTGAATAGTTCTTCAAAGACATTCCATGAGGATGATAAAAAACGTATTGACACATGATGTCAATGGTGTTTCACTTATATGTTGTATTTGTTCTGACAATAACAGGAATGGTTCGACCATCAGAAGACCATACTTCATGTTAAGAGACAATTTCAAATACAGTGAGTCCTGACTGCTGTTTGTCTTTGTCCAAACCAACCATGGGAACTGTATTATTTCTTTATGTAACGGGCGCGCATTGTCTTTGACAGTTTCTATCAGGTTGGATGCACGTCCGTTAACCCTTATACATTCTGCGTTGTGTTCTATGTTGCGCCGAATGAAGGAAGGACTCGGATCACGACCAGCTGTTGGTTGTTCTTTTAATGAAGGCAGGACGATGGATTTGTCTCTGTACAAATCAACAGAAAAACATACAAGGCTCTGTAACATGCAGTCTCCTCCACACAGCACACAGGTCTCAAGCTCCTGTTAGCGAATAAGCATACAGAAAACCCTGTAGACTAGCATGTGGAAACATGTCTACTTTAACTTGCAAAAAGTCAGTTTACAAGCTTTATATTCAATTGGCACATTAACTGCATGTTTACAACCTAAACCGAACATTTATACATACATAAAACAAGGTTTACATTGTCCAAAAACCGAAATAAATGTTTAAAAGTGACGAGCAAAATAGTAACATTACCTCCTCTCAGCTAGTCTGGCGCGAACTGAGAGAAGCACCCGGATGACGACGAGACCTGCGATCTCTTAAAGTGGCAGTACAGGTCTTAACACCCTGACCTGAATACAACATTTAGGCATAGAAATAGGCAATAAAACACATCTCAAACATATAGAAAGCAACATTCATCAGGATTTGGTGACATTTCAAATGTAAAAGTAAAGTTATAATTTCAACCTGGTTACATTTATAAAAGTTTAAATAATTACAATATATATATATATAAAAATATATAAAGTCAAGTTAAGATTTAAGAGAGCAGAAGAGAATGACAAAAAATGTAATGCTTGATGGTGAGCGTCAAAAACTTCAAAGTGTTATGGATCCCAAATCACCAAGTCAAATCTTCGCCTATGACTATTCTTGTCAAAAGCCACCAGTCTTAACCAAAAAAAGACCCTCTAAGTTTAATCACTAATTCCATTTTATAATTTATATTTTCTTAAGGTCAGGTTCTTCCTCCACACGTTCAAAGAGCCTCAACAGGTACAGCAGGGGAAGGGAGAAA
The DNA here is from genome assembly GCF_000523025.1 of Cynoglossus semilaevis. NCBI lineage: Eukaryota > Metazoa > Chordata > Actinopteri > Pleuronectiformes > Cynoglossidae > Cynoglossus > Cynoglossus semilaevis. The sequence continues at coordinate 28,051,875 of NC_024307.1, read as the reverse complement.
CGAAATGTTGAAGAGACACAGTACGCAATGAGAAGAACTTTTGAAAGAGGGTCATCACCAAGAAGGAACAACGGAAGGTGGTCATCACCATCTTTCCAAACTCCAAAGAGGAGAGTGGGCAGAGGAACATCAACATTTAACCAGTTGCAGACGAGGAACATAAATAGAAGGTTCTCACCCGTTCCACATTTGCCAAGATGGAGAAGAATGGATGGTCAAAGTTCTTCGAGTTACGAGCGATGGTCATCTGTGAAAAGCCATGGAAGACTATCATCATGCAATAGGAGCAATGAGAGAAGATCTTCTCCAAGAAGTTGTCACCGACAACATTCACCGGAAACCACCCACAAACGTAAACGATCAAGCTCTACCGAGAAAGTGTTAAAGGAGATACTGGATGATCCAGGTTTGAATTTAAAAAATGCAAAAAGTATTTTGCTGCCAAAACATTCTGTCCTGTGTCTGCTAGTTTACAGTATTTACAGTTACAGTAGTACTGTAACATAAATTCTCTATAAACTGTGTTTTTCTGACAGTGATACTTTGTTCTGTTTTCAGCTTCATTCAGAGAGTCCAATATGGATACTGTGGTAAAAACTATAGTTGCTGCACTAGGCAACAACAAATCTTCTTTGCCACCCTCTTCTGAAGACGAAGTTTCCAAACCATCTCACTCCACTAATTCTTCATTGTCAGTTGAAGCAATGGAAAAAGAGAAAAAGGAGAAGAAAGAGACGACAACATCATATATAATGTTTAACCAACCACAAACTGAGGCAAGTCAGTCCACAAAGATTAATCCTAAAGGGTTCCTGCTCTAAAATCTGCCACCTAAACTAAACTCATTTATTCTTTACAGGACATGGGACTGGAAAACCTTGTTAATGTTAAGACTTTGGATAATGTAGACATTTTAGATCACCACTTCTGGGTCCCAGAGGAAATTGTCAGGGAGGAGCCAAGGAAAGAGGCAGAACCATCCAAAGTTAATGCTGAAAGAAAAGAACCAGTGGAGCTTGTAGGAACAGAACCTTGTGGGACACAGCCTATGGAGGGAGAATGTTCTATTGAGGGCAAAGGAAAGAAACTGACAAACACCAAGGAGGAAGCAGAAACCAACAATAGTCAAGCACTAAATGAAAAACACCAGACCAGACAAGATGTTTGTACTCCTGAACATCCTAATGTTCCACCTCATAAAGAAGAAGCAGCTCCTGAATCTGCAGATGCAGACAAAAATACTTTTGTCAAAGTTTCATCAGAGCAGCAAGAACTAGAGCTCACTGTGCCAGCACTGGAGACCAAGACTGACGGTTTGAAAACTTCAACCACCACTGGAGAGTGTAGCTCAGAACTTGGTGCTAACTTCAGGTTTGTGTTGGTGAGATTTAATCTTGTGCATTGTAACGCAGGCTGTGATACACCTTATCTGCAGAACGTGGTTCAGTGCTGATTCTGATTTGGGAAAATGAAGAACGAACTGGTGTGTTTAAAGTTTGTTCCTTCTTCTGTCTTCTGGTTTTATTTCAGTTTGAAGATCCTAGAAAGGCACCTTGGAGAGGTCACCATGAGGCCTGACCCTGACACCCTCCATACTGAAGGAAATCCCTCAACTGATCCTTCAAGGTCACAACATTCTGATCATCTTTTCCAAAGTAATAAACAAACTGTTTCTTCAGCTTCCACCCAATGTGGGAAGCTTGAAGACTCTGTTTCAGCTGCGTCCAGCCCTAAAGTCCTCTCCACAAGTCTGGTTTCTTCATTGGAAAATCAAAAAGCACCTTTGATCATGGATAAAGATACATTCTTGGCCATCAAAGCAGCAATTTTCCAGTACAGACTTAACAAGGCCGACAGGAAAACAAAGGTAACATCTCCCCATATTTTCTACACACTTTAAACCAACTGTGGTAAAACACCAAACTCAATAATTAGCGGGTCCTAAGATTTTCCCCTCATATTCAAATTCATTCAACACACAGTCTGACTAGTCAGCAGTAGATAGAAATTAATAGTGACTTAAAAGACTAGTCAGCAGTAGATAGAAATTAATTTATGTGACTTTTTTAGGGTTTCATTGTTTTTAATATGAATTTCTGTTGTATCAACTTAGGGTCACGGTGTTTTCTCCGGGAATAACCCTTTTAAAAAGCTTGATGTTGAGGAAGTTGGGACGGAAAAAGAAACGCAACGCTCAATTGAGTCTCATGATACTAAACCGACCACATCCCTGACAGACTCTGAGGTCTTTGTTTCTTCATTTCCGTCTAACTTTTCTAAGCCCACTGAAGAACCTCTAAAGAGGACTTCAACCACAGGGCCTCCAAGACTCAGACTATCAGACTCATTTGAGACAGGACAGAGTCAACTCTTAGACAAAGTTGTGACTAGTAACAGCTGCCTGAATCTCTACTTTGAAAAGCACCCGGAGATATCTTCCCAAGAAGGAGATCATGTGATCAAGCACCAACCAATCACAGATCAAAATCATGGATCTACAGTAAAGCAACAATGTAAAGATGTTGATGTTCAACAAACACCTATTGACGTATGTGCAGTTAAAGACACAGGAAACAAGGAAGTTCACGAAGTAGATTGTCTTCAACTGGTTTCAAGGAACACAAGAAATGAAGTGAGGACAATTGAAGATAGAAGTGAGGGGTTCCGTGGCAGAGGGACCAAATTGGAACCATACAAGACCTTCAGAAACATCAGAAAACAGTGGGACCAAATCCAAAAGGACAAAGATTCCTTTAAGATATCTGATTCAGTCCAGGTAACAGACGCTGATGACCAAACTGTAATGTCTAAAGAAAGGACGAACCTCATAGACAACAAGGATTCTTTCGGTAAGATCTTTAATTGTGATATCAGACACCCCCCCAAAAAGAAGTACAAATCTTCTGAGACACAAGGCAGGACACTTAAAACAGGTGAAAGCCCAGGAGAGACAGTAGAGGTTTCTCAGGAGAGCCAGAAGAACAAAGAAACCTGTGAGGAGTTGTCATGTCAAATAATGGATTCTGGTGAAGAGGAAAAGGTTCAGTCCACTTCTGAAAGATTTGTTAGTGAAGAAGGAAAGACTAAGAAACCAATTGAAAGACTTGGTGGTGACAACAAGGCTTCTTCAGAAGTCGATGTTTCAGTGAGAGGTGTAAACGAGAACATCATCAGTACAGATTATCAGTCCACGGTAGAAAGAAAAGAAGGACCAAAACAGCAGTGTACAAAACTGAAGAAAGATGGACAAGATTCCCCTGAGATAGAGTTGGATGGAAATGAGATGTCTTCTTATTTTCCTGATTCTCTGGGTAATAAGGGGACAATAGATTACCAGCTAAGAGAGGACGACACAGGAATCCTCAAAGAAAATACATGTTTTAATCATTTTGTAGAATATTTGGAAGAGCAACAAGATGAAGATCAGGAAGCACCACTGAGGGCACATGTTTTCAGCAGAGAAACCAACGAAACAAGTCAAGAAGACTGGAATTTGATGACACTGAGTGAAAGGGAAAAAACCTCAGTATCTACTGGAGTCAATCACAAGGGAGTCAAAGGTGCAGACAGTAAGTATTAACCTAACAGGAAATTCAAATTTAAAACTGACTCTCAACCATACAAGATCGCATACAGAAAAATCAGTGATTTAGCTCTGAGTAACACAGCTGCTGCTAGTTTACCAAAAAACTGGCCACTGGTTTCTTAACTACTGTATTCTAAAGAGATAAAGATAATGGACTGCGTATGGGCTTTTGTGTGGGAGAACAAATGTTTTTTCACACATGACTATAAACATGAATACATCTGGTACTAATTACATTATGTCTTGATAGGTTTATTACATGCTGTTATAAGTTATTATAATACTAACCAAAATATTCATCATCTGATTTTTCCTCTTCTTATTCAGTATTTATGAAAAGAAGGACCGAGGCAGTTGGACCTCAGACAAAGAGATCTTTTCTGGATACTTGTATGAACATGCCTCCATTCAATCCCAGCATGCGCCTGGGTGAAAAGACACTCATTGCTTTGTGTAATAAAGTGTCAAATTGAATGTTTCTGTATATTATTCATGTCTTTGGTTTTGTCTATCTTCAGGTCAGGAGTTCATTGTTCCCAAATGTGGATATGTCTGTAACCTCTGCTGTGTTTTCTACCTGGATGAAAAAAGGGCTAAAGATCTGCACTGCAGCGGTCTCAGACACCATGACAACCTGCAGGTACCGCACCTGCAAGTCAAATCAAACACAAGCAACAAAAACAATAAAAAGAACTGCTGTTTTTGTGACATTCACTTTCTTGTCCTTCTTTTTAGAAGTACTACCAGAACAATGTGTGTGCAGAACATCAGGACACCCATCTCCACACTCTCCAAAATTCAACCACTGACCTGCCTTTTTAAAATCAGGATTTGAAAAGAAGATAATGAAAGTAAAATAAATCGTATTTGAAATATTATTATTTTAAATATCATTAATAATGTAAGCAGCGTTTTGTTAAAGCATGGTAACATGTTTGGTCTAATTTCTTTTTACATTTAACGTATTTTAATGTTGTTGTCACTGCAGTTTTTTTTTACTATTTTGTAACAGGTGTTTTCTTACACTAAAAACTGTTTTTTAAATTGTCACAGACTCATGATTGTAAACAATATATACATTTTACAGGTCATTCAATTTAACAATGAAGATTGAGTTTGAATTATAACAAACAAAAACCACATCACTGTTTGCACTCAATTTGTTTTTTTGAATAAAATGTATGAATTATATGTCATGTATCTTGGCACATTTATTTAATTAAATGTATGGTTCATTTTTTCTATAAATAGTTAAATTATTATGTAATCGTTTGTTATATTCTATTTAAATGTATTTCAATTAAAATGCAATGAAACAATTAGTTTGTTTGAGGTTTTACCAATCGAACGTACGTACCAATTTTACTTTTATTGTGAAAGCCTCGCAGTTGACACCGGTAGAGCCTGGCGGAGACTCATTAGCAGAGGAAGAAGACACCGGAAGTTCTACTGTGGTATTTCTTCTGCGTTTACTGTTGGGAAAAGAGTGAGCAAAAATATTTGAGACGTTCATCTTAACAAACCTGAGGTAACAACACCGTAAACAAAAATGTCACGAAGAAAAAGTCGACGTTGTTTTTATGTCATACTATGAGCAGCTGTGCTCATAGTCGTTCGGTAGTCCCACCGTTAACTTGGACCGTTTGTTAGCTTAGAACCTTTACACACGTTAGCTTTGCTTCTAGCAGTAGCGCTGCTTTGATTTTGTTTTTTAAAACATCTGTCCTACATTTACAGTTCTGAAAGAACCCCCTGACCCTTTTTTTATCGTTGCCAGAGCACAATTGGGTATGCGTGTATTTAAATGTTTATGTGTGATGCTAATAAAAAATAGCTGCAGTTGCTGTAAAGAGGGACTTTCTTATCCTGACAGTCAGTTGTCAGTTTCACCTGTTTTCACTTGGATTAAATCATAAGAATTATAACGCATGTAGTGATCAAAAGATTGTCATTTATGAATATATTCTGAATATATTGAGTTGAATATGGAAAGACATTGACATTTTTCTAGATTTTTGTTTTGCTGTGAACCTTTTCTCTCTCTGTATGTAGTTTTTTTTTGTGTGTGTTTATTTCCGTTTTCCAGCTAGTGATAACCCAAGCATGTAAAATAATTGACTGAATGGTTGTCCAAGAAGAGTCTCCAGTGACCACATTACCCAGAAGGACTGCCGTCCCCGAAGCTCAAATCCATTCCTTCTGAATAATCTTTTGTTTTGTTTGTTTTGTTTTTGGACATTTCCGCTTCACTTTGATGTGCAATTGTTGATTCTTGTTTCTGAAGGTGCTGCATATTCCTTATGATGCTCATGTGTGGAGGGCTCAAAGGGACCCTGCTTTTGATTAAAGAGTCAATCTAAGGACTGCATCCAGTCAGGACAACTTACTAACAGCTATGTTGTAACCTTGGTCGCCATCCTTCAACTGACCTGCTCCTTCTGGAAAACCAATCACCTTACTGCTAACTCTTCTTAACTTTCCAGGGACAATGTCCCATCATCTGCATAACTCTTTTGCTTCTGGAAACCAGAGTTCCACCCAGGATCGATATGGACTGGGAGAAATGGACCCACACAGTAAAACTTGCCATGTTGGACCAGGACTTAGTTCACCTGGGCCTCCGACTGTGGCATCTGCTAGAGTGATTCCAGCATTGGGTCAGTCGGTAGGCTATCGACCTGAACCAAATAGGACCTCAATAAATGATGATTTAGAACGGTCTGTGGACATTCACATTAGCAGAGCCCGAGAGGAAGTCAAATTTTGTGGTGATCCAGGCCGTCAGTCCACAGGTCAGAGGACTCACTTTTCAGGCACTCACAGGGATGAATATCAGTCCTCAAGATTGCATACATCATCCTATCCACAATCCTCATCTGCTGTCTCTCACAGTCACAAATACTGTAATGTTGAAAGCAAACAAAGCTCCATCGCCTTGCTGCCGAAATACAAAGGATCAGCCGATGACGATTCCTCCAGATTTTATCCTTCACCTTCTTCTTCGAGCTATACTCACAATAGTGATGGAACGTTCACTTCCTCCACAGAAGGACAACGTGATGTTGAGTCTCTTACGGGATTAAGAGAATATGAGAATACAAAACCTAAGTACACTTCCCAGTCTGCCATTAACATCCTTATGCGTTTTGGACTTGAGAAAGAGGACTTGGAGTATCTTATTTCATACCCAGAAGATCAGTTGACACCATCCAACCTACCATTCATCCTGCGCCAAATCCGCATGCAAAAGACAAGGATGTCTACATCTGCTGTTGAGTCAAAACCTTACCCAGAACCCCAACCAGTCAGAGGTTCAGAGATGAATTTTGCAGGACAGTTGCCTATTCCCAAGCCACCTCAAGTGATTGATTATGGACATACTGGCAAATATTTTGGAGGAACTGGTAGGACTGATAGCATTGGTGAAGATAGCTCAATGCTAGAGTCATATGAGCAGCGTATGACCAGTGGGAGTCAAGGACAAGTTCAAAAAGACAGTACAGAATGCAAAGTCAGTACCTTGGTTTCTCCATGGGACCACAGTAGCTCTGACACTAGGCTCAGCTCTCCATACCAATCGGTTGCTCCCTTGATTAATGATCCAAATGAACCAAGCAGTTCTGACACTCCTCCCAGTTCCTTGGACCGCTCTGTTGCTCCCACAAGTAACAAACCAACTAAACAATCATACAATCAACCGAGTCAAACTTCTCCGCTGACCTGTAACTCTTTCAACCTGCCACAGAAAGACCCTAACAGACAAGTTTTGATTACTGAACCCAGACCTACTTCTTTCAATGAACCAGGCACAGGGACAAAGCCCACATTGCCATTACTGAACAGAAAGGGTCTTATTCTTATTGATAAGACCTACTCCAAAGGGACCATGGATGACAGCAAAAGTCGGGGAGAAGAGGCAGCACTTACCAAGCATGTTAAAAAGGAACAGGAACAGAATAAAGATTTGAAGAAAAAAGAGGAGCAGAAACAAAAACCAGAGCAAAGAAAGGAATTTGAGAAGACTCAAAAGCAACAAGCACAGGCGCCAAAGCAGCCACAATCGCAGTTGGGGAATGCGTTGTGGTCAGCTTTTTTACCTTTGCAGCCTCCACCTGTCCTGCCGGGCTCTTCCGTTCAGTACCCGGTGCCATACTCCAAGCCTGATGCATCTCCTGTTGGTAATCTCCCTCCAAGCACAAGCTCCTGGAACCAGACTTCCCCGCCCAAGAATGCGGTAAAGTTGCCAGGCATTGAGATTCAACCGTCACTTGCCATGATGCATGACTATGCCGCAGCCACTCCGAAAGTCTTTCCGCATATTTGTTCTCTGTGTTTCAAAGAGTGCACGACACTGAAGGTGAGTGGAAGAACATGCTATTGGTTTATTTGTAGAATTATGTTACCGTTACAATCGATATTTGTCAAGAACACTATACATTTTTAAAACTTGTTTTTTTTTTTTTTTTTACCGAAACTCCCGATACTTCTGTTGGCAGCATCAAGCATATCAAACCAGAAATGATAATTTCTCAACTTCTTGAGGTCTCTTTGCTGTACAAGTAGTAGAGGTGAAATGTTGTAATATATCTTTTGGGAAGCATCTACTCTCTAAGTTGGCTCTTCATAGGCCAAAGTCTCCTGATAGGATTCGGCCTTTTCCAGGGCAGTGAACAAGAGAAGCTTTGTTTTCACCTTGTTTGAGCAGCAGCCTTCAAACTCCTGCCAACTGTTACTGGTCCATCATAGTCATTGACTGGTGATCACTCAGGTCTTTCCTTAGTTATAGGACACGGGTATTGTGTTGAGGACAACTGTGAACTCTAAAGGACTTTTTTTTGTGGTCAGTGTTGGCAGAGGTGTGATCTGCTGCGTTTCACCTTTACTGGTGGGATAATGTATATTCACTGGATGTGCCGTTATTTGATTTAGCCAAGGCTGAGTGTGGGAGGTGTGGTGGATGTAGGAGGGAGAGCATTGGAGTGGTGATTCAGGTGAGTGCAAGAGTTCTGTTAATCATGCTTCTCCTTGTTACGTAGGAGCTGGGGAGAGGAGTACGCACAGGCAGAGAGAGAGAGAGAGAGAGAGAGAGAGAGACCGCAGGACTGGAAGTAGAGTTTGGTAGGGAGCCTGGTGCACATTACATTGATAAATAAAGACAATTAATCGGTACACATGTCTTGTGTCAAGTCTTGTGACACAAGTCTTGTGTCAAGTGTGAACCCACATGTTACAATGACCCACCATGGCGGGTCAGCAGATCGCTGCACGAGCATGGATGATGGGAGAAGTCGTCGCCATGCACAGAGAGCAGGTTGAGCTGAGTGTGCAGATGTGGGCTCTGGCTCAGCAGTTAGCTCGTGCGGAGCCGGCAGCGCCTTCCCCAACTCCGGGCTTGTGTTGGCTGGGTTGTCACTTCAAATGATGACACCATACAACGATCCTCAGGCCTTCCTGTACATGGGTACCAATCAATTGTCTTTATTTATCAATGTAATGTGCACCAGGCTCCCTGCTGCGCTCTTACGTCCAGTCCTGTGTTCTCTGTTTCTGCCTGTATGCACTCCTCTGTCCCTCTTTCCTTCTTGGGAAGCTCCTATGGAAGGAGGGGCATAATTAACAGTATTATACTCACCTGCGCCTGATGCTGCACTTGCATCACCACTCTGATGCTCTCCCTCCTGCAGTCCAGCGCTAACCTCTGCCACGCCCTCACATGAGACGCTTTATTGGATCGGCACATACATGTGGAGACATTGACTCTAAAAGTATCTAATGGCCTTTAGAAGTGATGTTGGCCTAAATGGTTGTATCTGCTCTTTCTTTCCTTCCAAAAATGCCACTACCAGAACCTACTTCTCCAACAACTCTTAGGGAATGTGGAAGGGAATATGGGGGTCTACGTCCTAAGTGGGACCAACTAGGACTTGGTGACGTGTCTACAAGCAGTCAGCTGTTATCATACAAACCTTGTATTTTTGCACGTTCAAGAAAAATACTTTATTCTTCAGGTTGAGAGATGTTTTCGATTGTAGAGCTGTCTCTTTTTTACCTCCTTGTTTATCATTTCAGTCCAACGCTTTTTATATGTCCTGTAATAACATGAAGTCTGTGAATTATAAGAACTTCACTTCTGTGCAAGACTGAAAAAAACAACCTGAAGAATGTGCCGTGGATCCTGTATGAGTCTTGACATCTGATAAAAGTTATTGTGAAGCAAAAATAATTAAAATCACCTGCTTTAACAGAAGATCTAAAGGATCATGTTTCTGTTGTAGTTTTGTTTATATACAACTCTGAGGTTTGTTATAATGCTTAGTTCCTGTCCAATTTGTTGTTGGTTTGTCGCTGTTGTCTTACATTCTTGCGTCTCCAATTTGAACGAGAGGCACTGCACCCTATGGGGAAAGAACTAAGCATTTTCATCAAGCCTTATGGAAGAATAATAATTTTGTCAATTGATGTTAAAGCTGATTGTTGTCTGAGGTGATTTCTGTCCTAATGTTGTGTTTTGATCATTTTGACCTCCAGAGTTGGATCTCCCATCAGAACAGCAGCCTTCACCTGCAGTGCTGCAGACAACTCCGGACAAGGTCAGTCCTTTTGTTTTTCTTTCAAGTTTTTGAAACAATTAGAAATATCTGTGAATAATTATATTCATTTTTCATAGTTTTGTTAAAAGAGAAAGACCTGTACAACAGGATACGTTGTACAAGAGGTTGGTCTTTGAAGGACCCTCTGATGTAGCTGAGGTTAAGGTACTCTTTGTTAAATAGCAGCCATTTGCTAAAATCATTTAAGCTTTTTCCTCAATGTACACAGAGCACTCCATATTGACAGAAAAACACAGAATTGTTGATATTTTTGCAGATGTATTAAAAAAGAAAAACTGAAATATCACATGGTCATAAGTATTCAGACCCTTTGCTCAGTATTTAGTAGAAACACCCTTTGGAGCTAATACAGCCATGAGTCTTTTTGGGAGTGATGCAACAAGTTTTTCACACCTGGATTTGGGGATCCTCTGCCATTCTTCCTTGCAGATCCTCTCCAGTTCTGTCAGGTTGAATGGTGAATATTGATGGACAGCCAGTTTCAGGTCTCTCCAGAGATGCTCAATTGGGTTTAGGTCAGGGCTCTGGCTGGACCAGTCAAGAATGGTCACAGAGTTGTTCTGAAGCCACTCCTTGGTTATTTTAGCTGTGTGCTTAGGGTCATTGTCTTGTTGGAAAGTGGACCTTCGGCCCAGTCTGAGGTCCTGAGCACTTTGGAAGACGTTTTCTTCCAGGGTATCTCTGTACTTGGCCGCATTCATCTTTCCTTCAATTGCAACCAGTCGTCCTGTCCCTGCAGCTGAAAAACACCCCCAGAGCATGATGCTGCCACCACCATGTTTCACTGTTGGGATTGTATTGGCCAGGTGATGAGCAGTGCCTGGGTTTCTCCACACATTCTGCTTAGAATTAAGACTGAAAGGTTCTATCTTGGTCTCATCAGACCAGAGAATCCTATTTCTCATAGTCTGGGAGTCCTTCATGTGTTTCTTAGTAAACGTCATGCAGGCTTTCATGTGTCGTGCACTGAGGACAGGCTTCCGTCGGGCCACTCTGTAATAAAGCCCCGACTGGTGGAGGGCTGCAGTGATGGCTGTCTTTCTACAACTTTCTCCCATCTCCCCACTGCATCTCTGGAGCTCAGCCACCGTGATCTTTGGGTTCTTCTTTACCTCTCTCACCAAGGCTCACAGGCTCTTCTCCCCTGATTGCTCAGTTTGGCTGGACGGCCAGGTCTAGGAAGAGTTCTGGTCGTCCCAAACTTCTTCCATTTAAGGATTATGGAGGCCACTGTGCTCTTAGGAACCTTAAGTGCTGTAGAAATTCTTTTGTAACCATGGCCAGATCTGTGTCTTGCCACAATTCTGAGCTCTTCAGGCACTTCCGTTGACCTCATGATTCTCATTTGCTCTGACATGCACTGTGGGCTGTAAGGTCTTATATAGACATATAGATATAGATATATGGCTATATATATATAGATATAGATATATGGCTTTCCTAATCAAGTCCAATCAGTATATTTAAACACAATTAGACTCTAATGGAGTAGAACCATCTCATGGATGATCTGAAGAAATGGACAGTACCTGAATTAAATATCACAGCAAAGGGTCTAAATACGTATGACCATGTGATATTTCAGTTTTTCTTTTTTAATACATCTGCAAACATGTCAACAATTCTGTTTTTCTGTCAATATGTGGTGCTGTGTGTACATTAATGAGGAAAAAAAATGAACTTAAATGATTTAAGCAAATGGCTGCAAATAAAACAAAGAGTGAAAACTTTAAGGGTGTCTGAATACTTTATGTACCCACTGTATACACATTGTGATACTATCTGTCTTTCATCATCTGTTCCTATGTTTTATTTGTATGCTGTTTGATTTCTTTTTTCACAGATACCCACAGTGGAATGGAGAAGTTCTTGTTAAATCCAGGTGCTTTTAACTTTACTTATTTATAAAGTACTTTTCATGCAATGGATGTAGCACAAAGTGCTGTACAGATAATGTGCTGCAGTGCTGTATGCTTCTGATCTTTAAACAAGTAGTAGCTGAGCTGTTTTAGATACACTTAATCATATGTGTTCCTTTTGAACTACAATTTCATTGTTTCATTGTTTGTTTGTTTTTTCCTGTTCTCTAGCTCTTTGAGTAAAGATACGGAGTCCTCTTCTTCACCATCTGCTAAGACTTCCCAAAAGCTCCATGGAAGATTTTCTTTATCATGTAAGACTTCCCAAAAGCAACATGGAAGCCTTTCTTCATCATCTGCTAAGACTTCCCAAAAGCACCATGGAAGCCGCTCCCATTCCCGTTCTGCCAGCCCAAATAGACACCAAGGTTCAAAGAATAGAAAACCGAAACGTAGCCGATCCAGATCTCGCAACCCCAGATACTCTCGGTCTGTAACAGAAACATTCTAAGTTGGTAATGATGTGTCTTTGTTATGTTATCATTTGCAGAACTAATTTTGCAAAACAATTTTCTACTGCACTTTAGTTCCTCGTCCCATTCCCCACAATACAGCCGATACCGGTCACGTTCAAGGAGCCAAGAAAGGGGGAGAAGGTGGAGGAGGAGGAGCAGTAGGACAAGAAGTAGTGAAGAGAGAGAGTCATCTCCCAAACGAAGATGTGAAAGACGTTCTTCGTCCAGGAGGAGAGAGGACAGGCGCTCCTCTCCAGAATGGAGAAGCCACAGGCAATTGCAACCAGGAAGTAGCAGCAATAGATGGTTGTCTCCACAAAGGAGCCGTGAACGACGCTCACCCCCGAGAAGGAGTGAAACCGGGCGCTCCCCGGTGAGCAGAGATGACAGGAAAGTTTCCCCAAGGCACAGTCGTGACAGACTATCTTTGAGAGAAATGTCTCCTGAAAGGCAGAAATCGAGGAGCGCAGAGAGGCTGGTGAAGAAACTCCTTAAAAGAACAGGTCTGGAATTGTGAAGTCAAAGCTACAAAATATCGGTCATTTCATGTTGGTCATTTTTTAAATAGTTTTTCATTTTGTGCTACTAGCTGGCCCGTCTCAATGTGAGGCTGATCTGGAAGCTGTGGTCAAGACTCTTCTTGCAGAAATCACCAAGACAAAGTCTTCATCTACAGCAGAGATGGGAAGTAAACACACAATAAGCTCGTCCTGTGTCAGCAGCAGGAGCACAGACTTTGCATCTTCCTCCACATCAGTTCCTTCCTCTTTCACTTCTGCCACCTCCTCAGCAGCAAAGAAAACAGCAACTACAACAAAGAGCAGTTTGCTGAAAGGCAGGGTGAGTGTGTGGTTCGAACAAACTCAGGTGAAAACTGTTCTGAGAGGTTTGTAGCTAATTCAAAAAAATGGATCGCTTAACTGATACTGATCACTTAACAGTCCACGTTAGGGAATGAGCACCACTAGAGTTTGACTTCATCACTCAGCAGCTCATGACCTTAGTCCAAAAAGAATAATCTCACCCAAAGCTCTTGTTTAGCTGTGATGGTCTGCTCACATAACTGACCCCACTGTGGCACAACTCCTCCAACCTACAGTATATCTCCTCATTACTTCTTGCTCATGTCCTGCAGTCATCTAAATGTGTCAGCTGAGCTCCTAGTTGATGACTCAACACTTCACTGTGGAGACATCTGATTCAACTACTAATGTCTACATGGGGGTGGTCACTGGAGCTGAACATAAAATGTCTTTGTTTTCATGATATGAGTCTCAGCAAAACTTGTGTTAATTAAATAAAATTAAAATGACATGCGTTTTATAAGGAATCCGTCCTTCTGAAGAATATCACGTGCTCACTACAGTTGCACAGTCCAAGTAAGCTGAGCTGGGACACTACAGTCTACATCGTCTACATCCCTTACTGTTATTGCTCATTTTGTCAACAGTTCTTTTAGTTACTTCCTTGTCCCATCCCATGGTAGGACCCATATTAAAAGTCCTCCTTCTGGGATGTACCTCCTGGAACCCGTAGTGGAAGTGCTCAAACTTCTTTTTGTGATCCTGGAAACCCAAGTTTGTGGCTGATTTTTATTCCCATGTCTTCAGGTGGACAAGTCGTCGCCTGTCTCTGCTCCAACCATGGTAAGATTGGAGGGAATCACCAGTAGCCTGTCCCGCACTGACGTGATTGCTGCTCTGGAATGTTTTGGACGAATTAAGTCAATCATTCTGAGCCGCAAAAAAGAACAGGTGAGTTGGGTTTGTGCCCTGCCTCCTGCTCGATGATGTCATTGGGAACAACAAGGCTGCTGACACCCAATCATGCTTCACTGCAGATCCTTGGTTTCTTTGCTATAATAGTAATAGACCCAGCAACACTGAAGAACTGACTGTTCCCCAGTCTCCTGCATAGAACATCAAAATTCATTGTATCTGGAAAAAACAGAAGTAGCAATGGATGTTTAACTGATTATGGACTAATTATGGGATTTTATTGGTTGACAGCATATCCCTTCATAGTTTCTATGAAATAATGAAATTCATATGGTCTTGTTTATGTTAAGGAATTTTGTGTTTCTGTTTCAAAATGTGTGATTTTGAAAAATGTCAAATAAGACATGTACATCCACAAACAAATACATTTTAACGGCATCTTAAATCTGCACAGAACCGATAGAACTTTTCAACAACAGACATGGTTTAATGCTGTGGCTGTGGTAGTTTCATATTTAAGACATATTTTAGACATGTTGCTCAGGTAAGGTTTTTAGCTCATATGCCAATAATGCTTAGCAGCACAGCAGTACAATGTCAGGCAGTGACTGTCTGCTCAGTGTAGAAACCTCGCTCAATTTATCAGCTTGAATTACATTATCAGATTCAATTAAAGTAACACGTGATTGGCTAATAACAAGCACCCAGAAACAAACATTTTTCTGACCCAAGTCAATGTCTTTGCTTCAGGCCCTTGTTTGCTTTGAGAAAGAAGAGGACGCAAAGAAAGTCAAGAGCATCAAGAGCATAGAGGTTAAAGGAACCTATGTGACCGTCATGAGAAAGAAGGTAAGTAATTAACTCAGTTGTTTAACTGGGTATTTTTTGTCAGTGTCTAAAAATTAGTGTCTAAAATTTAGACTTTCATTTGCAGGATACTGTCGTGAAAAAGACTCCAGTAAAGTAAGAAATTATTAGTTTATTTTTGTTCAGCTGCCCTTTTATGTCACTGTGTGTTTCAAAACACTCAATGTTTTTTTTTTTTTTTTTCAGGAAAACAGCTACACCAAATGAATTCACACCCCGCAAAACAAAAAATACTGTCAGAAAAACAGAAACATCTGTGTCAAAGGGCCTGAAAAAATCTTTACACTCTCAGGTCATGAAGAGCACCCAAGGCACAGATGTGAAAAAGTCATCTCTTTCCACTCCAGTCAAAACAGCCACTAAAGTGTCAGTTAAAGGTAAAGGCTCACCAGGTGTCAGCAGAGCCAAAGTCTTAGTTTCCAAAGCAAAACACGTCTCGAAACATTCTAAAAAGGTTGCTAGAAAGAGTAAATCTGTCAGTCAGTACAATCAAGAAGATGTTGCTGCTTCAATACAAGTCACAGTTGCAGAACCAAATAATATCCAAGATGACAAGAGAGCAAAAGTCAACATGGAAAGAAACTGGGCTGTACAAGAACCAGATGCACCTAAGGAGAGTCCCATCTTGGTGGAGAATTTGGCAGAACCTACAAATGTGTCCACGACCACAGTAGAATGTCCTGAGGCAGTTCATTTAGAAGACTTGCCTACTGAAGAAATGTTTGTCTTAGAGCAGCCAGAATTACAAGAGACACAAGAAGCAGAACCAACCCAAGTGGGACCTGAAGTCAAAGAGGCACAAGATACAGAACCGGCAGAGACCGAGGAAACCATCCCTGTAATGTCAGAAGAGCTGATGGAAACTGGAAGTAGTACTCAAGAGGAAGGAGAGATATTGAGCAATACAGAATCAGAAGAACCACCAACAGAAACTGGAACAGACATCCTCAAACCTGAGGCTGACAGCTGTACACCTCAGGAGACTAAAGCTCCTCCTGAACCACAGGCAGACCCAAGTCCAGAACCAAAACAAGAACTGGAGACTAAGGAAGAACCCTGTCAATTTTCAGTCTTAGCTGATGTTCTAGAGAAGAAAGGTGGGTCAGGGTCCCACATGATCAGCCTTGAAGGACTGTCCAAGAGTCGTTGGCTCATTTAAACTTTAACTTTTTGTCCAAAGATTCTTCGTCTCCCATGAAGAACCAGAAGGGTCCAAAGATGGCCCCAGTTGTCTTTAAAGCCGGTGAATCTCTCAAGGGAGCAGCCAGCACTGCAGTGAGCAGACAGAAAGCACAGACAGCTGCTGTACCTTCACGGCTGACGGTTTTGGACATGGATCAAATATCGTTCGGGAAAAAGAAATTCGGTGAAGAAACCTTTTGATTATTATTCTGTTTTCTCTACCTTTTGATATTTACCTTAATGTTGTCTTTTCTTGACAGCGACCTACGCTAAGAAAAAGGTGCTTTCACAAAAGGTAGGTTTGCTATTTCCTGACATAAATGTTTGGTTGCAAAGATTTTAATTGTGCAAAACTTTGAAGATATTAGCAACAGTATCTTATTGTCCACAGAACAGCAGTGACCACAAATGGAAGTAGGGTCAGAAAAAAATAGGGAGTAGAGAACATTAGAGCAAGGATTGTGGGGAGAGAGAGGGAAAACGGAGACAGTGATGAAAGGTGGAGGTGTTTATGTAATGATAGGAAATCAGATTCTAGAGTTTGATATCTTCATTTGTCTCTAGAGGAGAGACACCAAAACCCTGCTAAAGCCAGTCTGTTAGTCAGGCCTCCTAGATTTAAGTTCACCTGGTAGAACCTACTCAAATGACTCAACATCAGCCCTTGATCAATATGACAAACAGAACCAGAGTAAGCTGTTGTCTACGATGAAGGATGCACAGGAACCTTCTCTCTTTCTTTTTCATTCAGTTTTTAAAACGTAATGACACCATGATGTTGATCAAAAATCTGCCCGAGGAAGACGACTACACAGAGGAAGAACTGTCCGAGCTTCTCAGATCTGCAGGATTCGACTACAGAGACGACAACTTATACGTGATCCCCCGGAGTTGTCTGGTGAGTCTGAGCTGTCATCTTGGAAAGGATAAAAGTGAATTCAGACAAAAATAATAATCAATTTTGTGTTACCAGTGTATAAAAGTTTTGTAAATAAATAAAAATGTCTAAACTAGCTAAGGATGACCAAAACATATAGTTTGATAACAAATGGTTGACCCTAAATAATATATAAAAATTAACCAAGAAAATTAAGAATTAACAACAAGAAAAACATTAAAATATGAAAGTGAGACGACATAAGTCTACATTTTTCTGTTGACACTTTTTCTTGTTTTTAAAGGCTTTTTGTTTCCTTTCGTCCCTGGAGACAGTTCAGAAACTGATCGCAGGCAGACCAATCTACTTCAAAAACCTCAGACTCCACCTCTTCGTGCCCTGCATTGGTTACACTATGACACCAGTGAGCCCTCCTCCTGCTCTTGCTGTTTCGTTATTCATTTTTATGTCCAGTTTATTAAGACCCGTCTTCTTTGATGTTTCTGTTTCAGTATCGTTTGTATAAATTCCTGCTCAAGAGAATGACTGTAAGTCACACACACACAAACACACACTCGTTTGTTCATCCTCTCTTAAGTTGAAGACCCATCCCAGCATTTGGTGTAGAACAGTTCATGAATTATCTTCCTGTTGTGGAATCAGGGCAAAGCCTCACACCCAGCTGGAACCATCTATGTGAAGAACATTTCCAGCGTTCAGACTGAAGCGCTAATTGAGATTTTGAGAAAGATGGAAAAAGCGGCTATGCTCATGCCTTTCCTCAACAAGGTACACACGAACACACACACAAAATGTTCAATTTTTAATAATTCATATTATATTTTAATAACTACACTGCTCTCAGTCATGTCATGTTAATAAACTTCTGTTTAGGCCACAGCATCCCTTATTACATATAACACTAATATTAAATCCAATAAGCATTCAAGTTTGTACAGCCTACATTTGGAAAACATGAATTAACATGATTATTTGGTCAAAATTCTCCCTTGCCTGATAATTGTGTAACCTCTGTTTCATCTGCCCTTGTGCTTGTGTTTCAGATGTTTGTGGAGTTTCTAACACCCCATGATGCTGATCTGCTGGGAGTCTGTTTCAGCCTGATAAATCCAGCATATAGTTGTACTATGTACCGTATGTTAATCCCTCAAGTGGGACCCAGAGTTCTGCGTAAGTCTTGGTGTGAGAAGAATGAAATTGTAGCCCAGTACAATTGCTCAGTTGAACTGGCGTCAACGTCATTTGCTTATTCTGATACTCATTCTACTGTTGTATTTATAAGGTCAGTTCAACAGAGCACTAAACATAATCCAAGGTGTAACCAAAAACAGTCTCAACTGAATTTTGAGTAGTTGGTATAAAAACAACCACAATAACCAAACATCTGGAGTTGATGCAGTGCAACCCTTTTTTTTTATAGATGCGAAATATATTCCGAAACAGCTTATCAGCACTTTCACTAAAGGAGTGGATTTTAAGGAACCCACCATAAACCCACAGGGCAGTTCTCCACCATTCTGGCTCAGCATTAACACGCGGCCCTACATCTTTCCCACCATGTCCAGTTGGTTCCAAATCCCAAGTAAGAGCCATTCACTTGAAACCTTCCCAGGTTTTGAAACACTGGTGACGAAAATTCTTGTCTCATTTTGTAGGAATCATGACGTACAAATTTGATGGTGACGCCAGGGTGAGAACTACACACTTTTCTTCTCCCATTCTCTTCTTCCTGTTCCTCTTTATCTATAGTTTCTGTCTTAAAAACATGACATTCTACAGGTGGCCAGAGACCAATGCTTCAGGCCCACCATCATGTTGACAGGCTTACCTGAGGGACGCTACAGACAGGAAGACGTGGCCCGGCTGTTCTGGTCCTGCTTCCCCAAACGGAACCTTCAGACTTTGTACTACAGCGTGTTGGTTCTGATTCTACAGAGGAGGGTGAGGAGAACAACGAGCCTCAGGCTTTATCTTTAAAAATTCACAGTTAAAAAAAATATGCCTGCTAGGGTTAGCTTATTGTTGCGAAATATAGCTAAATGGCTAATAGTTTGGAAGTTTAAAGCACATAGTCAGACAACATGAAACACACACGTAGCTATAGGTTATAATGAAACAAAAAAAGCTAAAAGGTGACGTACTTAGAGCAAATCTAGTTATTGTCTTGTCTGTGTAGGTTTTCAGTCATCCAAGTCATCTTATCCAAAAACAGTTACATGTTTGGCAACTGGACGGAGTAGGTTTCTTGAAGATGTTTCACCTCTCATCCAAGAAATGAAGAAGCCTCTTGGATGAGAGATGAAACTTCTTCAAAAGAAAGAGCCTACTTTGTCCAGTTGCCCTTGATGTAACTATTTTTGGATAGTTATTGTCTTTCAGTGTACAGCATCGTTAGCTACTTGATAGTGAAAGGAGAGCAAGGGCTGTTAACAGTATAGAAGAGGACAGAAACCTCACAAATAAGCAGAATGAAGTGCAACATATAAAATCAATTAGCTAGATATACTGTAGATATAGACACATATGCCAAATTAGTGAATAGAATGCTGATTTTTGATTCTCTAATCTTCCAGGCCTTCATCCATTTTCCTGACTGGATGTCCTGCCTCATTTTCTTTGAGCAACACAACAATAAAAGACTGACTTTGTGTGGATCCGCACTCACACCGCACTTTGTCATGGAGCCCATGGTTACAGAATATACTGAGGTGAAACTCAGTGTGATCTTTGTCACTTTTTTTGTTTGGTTTGAAGAAAACAAGATAATCATGGAAAAGGTTTTAGGGTTAAAAATTTTGAGTTTGAAAAGCCATTATGAGTTTTGACCACATCTATGTTGTCTTCTGTTTTTAGGAGCGCATGTTCATCCAGCTGCTGAAACTCAGCAACTTGGTAAGAATCTCATGTCACTATCCTACAGTCAGAGGCTTTTTGTCTGTCTTTTAAGCTAATTGTTTTTGTTTCAGCGAACCCCTCATCCAGAGTCTCTGGAGGAACGCCTCCTGTGCGTGGAAATTGCTGAGGCAACAGTCAACATCGTCACGGTGGTCATGGAGGGGGTGGCCTCCATTGCTCAATTTGTGAGGTTCCTGCCGCTTGCCAACAGGGTATGATCAATAACTACATGTGTATATATTTTTACATTTCTACACCAAAGCCCATAGAGAAAATCATTGATTTTAGCACAGGCACACGTGGAACTGTTGGAGCACTGCTGCCTTCCATGGTCAGTTTGTTTCAATGAGGGGAACCAGAACAAAGATGTTTAATACTAAATTTAAATCACATTTTAACTGACTGTGGAGACGGCAGTGAATCAACGAATGCTGTGTCTTGGTGACATACAAAGAAGGATTTTCTCTACGGACCTTGGTATGACAGAAGAAGTCATTTAAGGCACATCATAGAAGTTTATTTAATTTTTTCTCTGTCTGGTTTCTTGGTCTTCAGATTTGTGTGGAGATGGCTCAGTCCAGTGGAGTCATTAAAGTGGTGGAGATGTACAAAACATATAAACCACAATCTGAATTCAAACTCAACACCTGGTACGTGTGACCATTATAGAGAATTTTTCAAGTCGCCTGAAGTCCTTTCCACTTTGACTTTAATCTTCTGCTCCACAGGAATAAAGTGATTCGCATTGAATGGTGAGTATTTGACTTTTTAAAACTCCACCTCAGAGCCAATGTCTCTGGTAATGACACAGAACCTCATTTATCTAATCTTGTTTTGTAAATGTCAGTATGAAGAGCCTAAAACAGCGTCTGCACGATGCTGGTGAAACCGCGATAGACCTGAACCCCAAAGCCCCCAGCAGCATTGGTAAGTCTAGAGTCCTTCACTTGACCCACGTCACCTGGCATCAGCTATGCTTCTGTCAAACCACCACGTCGTTCATGTGTCGCAGCAGGAGCCGGGTCTACCTCCAACCAAACCACTAGCTCCACCGTTGATGTTTCACCGAAAGGAGCTGAAAAACTAGAGGGCGCTGAGAGACCAGCTACAGGTCTGACGGTCCCGCCTGAAAAGGTGAGTTTAGACGTAGAAATTGCCGCCATCTGTTGACATCGTAGCTCACTGTCAAGATGACACTTAAAAACAACATCTTTTGCTTTGTTCAGTTACTCCACTGAAGTGTTTTGTACTCTGCATGTGCAGTTGATGCATATGAGGGAGTTGAGGGAAACAATGACTTTTTGTCATTTACAGTAGGATAACAGTGATCAGATCAGAGAACACAGTTTTAAGGTTGTATTTTGCTTTGAGAATGTAAGTATTCTGATCCAGTATCCTAATTTAATTATCTCACACAAATTCTGGAGTTGCGAAGTCTTCTGCTTGCAAAAGCATGGCAAAGATACTTTATTTGTAACTCAGGTTAGTTCTATTTGTTCTGAAAAGATTCTTGACTCTGTGACAGTGACTCAGTGAAACCTCCTCTGTTTTTGATCCAGGTTCAAGGCTTGGCAGCTTCAAATGTGGTCCACTTTGATGAACAAAGTTTTAACATAGATGACTTTATAACTGTGGATGAAGTCGGGGAGGATGCTGGAGAGCACAAACATCGTGTCCAGTCAGCCAGACAGATCACGAAAAGAAAAAATCAGCAGGAGTGTGAAGCCATTTATAAAAATGAAATATCAACAAGGTCAATGCAAACCTCTAAGAACCTGGACTCACCGTCATCACCTTCACCTTCCAAGTTTCCTGAAGACTACAGGAAGAGAAGCCCATCTCCGAGCTCCATCTCTGCTTCACCCAAAAAGTCAAGGCTCTCTAGCAAGTCATTAATTTCACCTTCTTCCTCTTTGCCCCAAGGAAAATCAAAAGCACAGATTACTTCTTTCTTCAGTTCTGATTCCAGGCCTTCCTCTGTGGCGAAGTCTGAGAGTGCAGTGATAAAGTCTGATCACACAGTGTTAGCTGAGGGCAATGCTGAAAAATCTGTTAAGTCCGAGAAAGAAATAGAAACCTTATCAGAGATGAGTCCACCTGCACAGGAATCAGAAATGAATCAGGACCAGAATCATTTAGGGACAGGTTTCAAGGATAGAACAGTCCACGACCTGGAGGAGAGGAAAGATTCTTTGAAAGAAATTACCGAAGAGGAGGAAGACAATTACCAGATCCTAGATTCTTTTGAAGAGCAGACAGAAAACGAGGTTAATAAAAGGAGTCAGTCAGGAAACTCACCTGACAACCTGTTTCCTGAACATGGGGACATTTTCCATGTTTTGGACAGTGTTGGTGATGATGGTACAGAATTCTGCACACAGACGACTGAAGAGGGGCCAAAATGTTTGACTAAAGACCTTTTAAAAGACACTGATACTTCAGGTGAGAAAGAGTCTGACAAAATTTGGATCCAAGCAAACGACCAATCTGATGAAAAACCTGCAAATAACAAAACTGAGGCAAACAAAGATCTATCCCAAGAGAAAGAAGATTTACATTTTAAACTAAATCAGAGTGGGGCAAAAGAAGAGGAAGAAGAAACGATTCAAGGCAAAGCTATGAATACAAAAATCTCCAATGATGCAGAAAACCCTGATGAGCAAATGGCAGAGGTTCAAGCATCTGAACAGCAACAGTCTGAAATTCTACCTCCAAAAGAAGACCAGTCTGTAATGGTTGAACCTAAAAGCCAAAATGACCAAGAGGTTATCAAGCAAACAGAAGAGGAAGTTGTATATCAGGTTGTTGATTCCATTAAAGATCAGCTTGATGTTTCTCCGACAGAGCCTGACAACAAAAGAAGTAGAGGTGAGAGGGAATTCACCCACAACAAAGAAGAGAGGCCATCAAATCACTGTGGGCAGAGGACCACAACAACAGCTGCTGAAAAAAAGGAGTCAGATAAACCCACAAGGACTGAAGAGCTCACTGAGGACATGGAGTTTGAAGTCTTAGATTCTGTCGAAGATGAACCTACTGTAGCAGCATCCACATATGAAAGGTCTGGAAGAAGGAGCCCTAGAGGAAAGAAAGAAGATCCCACAAAAGCACCAAAAAAACCTGAGGTGGATGATGAGGTGGTCGCTGTAAGAACTAGATCTACATCAAGAAGAAGAGATGGGTCCACAAGGAAAGATAGTTTGACTGTTGGGTCAAACAAAGAGGACACACCGTCAAGAAGAACACACAACCCTGCCAGGAAAATTCTGAGAACACAAGAAGAAGCTTCAGAGGAGAGCAGATCAATGAATAAGGTTGCCATCATTGTGAAGGAAGATCCTGAGGAAGAAGCAACCTATGAAATAGTGGACTCTGTAGATGATAAAGATGACCAACCATCAAAAGGAAAGAAAAGAAAGCCCAACAGAAAGGAAGAACAGCATTCTAAAGAGAGCTCAACAATGAAGAAGACCGAGCTCATTGTGAGGGAAGAAGATACCTATGAAATATTAGATTCTCTGGAGGTTATGAAGGAAGACCATCCAGTTACAAGAAGAAAACGTGGAAGACCAAAAAAGCAGGAGAAACCAGCTAAAAAAGAACCTGAACAACGTATAGAGTGTGAAAAGGAGGCAGATGGAAAAGAGGAGGTGTCCTGTCAGATAAATTCTTTGGAGGATCAGATGGTAGATGGTCATCCTAATATGGAACAGTCAAAGAGCTTGAGAAAGACCAGAGCATCTAAAAACAACAAGGCATCAACAGAAGAAAGAACACCTCGGACAAGGTCACGCAAAAGCAGGTCCAATGAGGAGCCGCTGTATCAAATAGTAGATTCTGTAGAAGACGAACAGATTCAGGAGGAGGTGACGAAAACAGAAGTGTCCAAAGAACCAGGTGAGTCAAAACAGGACACAACAAGTGTCAGCACTGCTGGGGAAAATAGGAACAAGAAGGCCGAGGACAATATTGATCACCAGCCTGAAGACATAGAGACTGAAAGATTAGGTGGAAGAACAACACTGGAAAATGACAGCAAAACAGAACGATCAGAGAATGAGGGCGAAGCTGTGACTGAAACTGTAGACTTCTTGGAAGACTATCAAGTGAAGGAGCAGCTATTGACCCAAGAAGTTTCCAAAGATACTAAAGGAGAAACTTCTTGTACCATCTTAGTTGCGGAAAAGACTGAAGTGGTGGTCAAAGTTTTGGATGGTGGTGGTGATGCTTTGTCAGCTGAAGGCCCAACAGCTTCTACAAACGCTCTTGTCAACTTGGATGAAGTGAGCGATGAGGAGGAGGATTTCCCAGATGATGTGGAGGAGGAGGAAGAATCGAGGAAGAGGCACACAAGGAGACTCTCCAAGAATTCAGAATGTACCTCAAGGAAAAAGCAGAGTGGCATCAAGGGTACAAGTGACTCACCGAGTCTCATAGAAGAAAAACTAATGTGTGACATCACTGCTGATAAGAAATCTGTCAAAGATTTAGAGGAGGTAAGCGATGCTTCGTCTGTTACAGAAGAGTCTTCGGAAACCCAAAGAGAAGCCTCAACACCGTTCATGGAGAAGAACCAAGAGTCATCCAAGAAGAATGACTCTGCCCCTGTGAGGGTCACTTTGGTGAACCTGGATCAGGTCAGCGATGAGGAGGAGGACTTTCCTGATGATACAGCTATGGAAGAAGAAGTGAGGAAGAAACAAGCTGCTGTGAAGGATCAAAGACTTTCAAAGCAGAAGGCGATGGAACAAGAAGTGCCCACAACTAGGGAGAGAAGCAACAGGGATCGAAGGAGTCGGAGCAGCAGTAGAGGCGGAGAGAGCAGTGAGGAAGGAAAGAGAAGGGTGAAGGAGAGGTCAAGAGAGGAGGTGGACATCAAGGAGCTAGTGACTTTGGATGAAGTAGGTGGAGATGAAACTGGAGAAGATGTGGCAGCCCAGAGTCAAGAGTCGGAGGCTGAGGAACTGCTGGGTTTGGTCACTCTGGATGAAATTCATGAAGAGGATGATGAAGACGATGTACAAGCTAGGGGGATACAAACCCCTGTAGTGGAGAAAGGTTCATCCAGCCTTGAGGAGAAACCGGTTGAATCTTCACATAAGGAGGTAAAGACCCTGATCCAAAAATAATTTATCTACATGTCTGTGAAGGTTCTCATCACAAGTTGCGGTGTCCTCAAAATGTTAGATTTAGGCAACTGGATTTGACTGACGAGAGGTTCTTTAGAACTTAGGTCTTGTTCTACTTGATCTACATTCCTGAAGAGGTGTGTAGATCAAGTGTGTAAAGAATTTAGGTCACATCAAATAGACTTTTTCAAGGAGGTCTTAAAAATGGTGTGATGTTTTCCATCATCCAGGTGATGGTTTTTAGATAAAGACTTCAAGGCTTGGTTTAGTAGGTTGAAGAGCAGGAAATGAGGTGTACAGTTCTGTGTTATTTTAATTAAAATATTTTTTCTCCTCCAGACTTTGGTGTCTCTTGAAGCAGATGATGACATAGATGACAAAACAAAGAAACCTCACGCAACTTTGAGTTTTCCAGTCAAATGCAAACATGAGCCAGGTTCTTTGCCTTTAAACCACTGACTCCAAGATCCCTTTGAAAATGTGGGGGAACTAGTTTGTGATCTGTTGTCTTTCTGTTTGTAGAAAAGGAGGAAAAGCCAACCCCCAGAACCCAAGGTCGGCAGAAGAGGAAATCCCGGACCACAGCTGGTAACGGCTGGTGATGCTGTATCTGTCACTGTGAATTTTATTTTCTTTACAATTAAGATAAACACTTTAAAATGTGTTGTTTTGTTTCAGTGAGAAAATCTCCTCGAGGGAAAACATCTGCTGAGAGAGACTGCAAAGAAGAACAGGAGCCAGGTCCCAATGGACCTGCACCTCCTCATCTTTTTGACACCTTGTCTCCTGTTAATAATCCAACAAAGATCCAAAAAGATGCAGACCCAAAGAGTCAGAAAATCCCTGACTTCCAAGGACTGAGCAAAGGTAGATAGATCTGATCTAAATCACAGCCAGGTTAGGTTGACGCTACCTTCAGAAAAGAAGATTAAAGAAAACCTTATAACTCTCTTGGTGCATAACTCATAAGCTTTGATGTCACATTAAAATAAGTCAGTGTTTAAATAAAATAACTGTAACTGGATACAAGACAGACAAAACATGAACAAACAACAACAAAAAATGGAAATTATATGATAGTGTATCCAAAAGTAGGGGAGGGGCTAATCAAAATTACATTTAAAGTTAGCCAAAACCTTTTGCTTACCAAAATAAATCAATAATACGCCATAAAAAACCTGTGCAATCAGTGTAACATAATAGCTATGAATTTTGCAAATAAGTTTAAATGCTTGCTTAAAACTGTGTGCTTATGTCATATATAAAAAGATCAATGTCATCCAAAATAACACACAATTAGCTATTGGCTAAGGCATTGTCATAGGCTAAAATAGATAGACAGAACTTTATTAATCCCTCATGAGGAGGAGGAAATTAGGGAGTTAGGGATTAAGAGTTAGCATATGTGATACCAAGACAACATCTTAAAAGGAGCTAGCCATGATAGCAAAGGAGACCTGACTTTATCTTGGAGTTCAGGTTTAATCTTAGCTCCTCTGCTCATAATCTTTCATAAGATGACATACAGTAAATAAATATTAAAACTTAACTGAGCTGATTTATTTAACCATTTTCTTCAGAATTGAGTAAAAGGAATGTGGACCTACTGGCACCTGAGGTCAAACGATCTAGATCAGAGTCTCCCTGTTCTTCTGTCAACACCAACCTCCCACCATATCATCCAGACAAATCTGTTGGTGAGAAACACACTTCTGTATATTTCTTTCTTAGGGTAACTGTTTTTTTCCTCCACCTTTAAAAATCATCTGTTGGTGTGTTGATGCAGGTCAGGAGTTTGTGGTTCCTACACTGGGATTCTTTTGTAAACTCTGCTCTACTTTCTACGTGAAGGAGAACACAAGCACCCAAGATCCTCACTGCAGCAGCAGAGGACACTACGACAGGCTGAGGGTACGTACAGCTGCTCGACTGTGTACTGTACATGTATGTGCACATTAGACTGAAAAAATGTGCACACATAAATTTCCCCTAAACTAAGGTCTAAATGTTTGCAGTGCTTTTCTCTAATTAGGAACTTTTCTCTAGGAAAATTTTCAAATGGCTACAAGTTTTGTTTATAATACACTAGACATGATATTTGTGACATTTTGGGACTGTTTCTTGGCTAACCTATAGCAAATTTCCTGCCTTTAGATTACTTTAGATTAACCTTTAGATTACTCAAAACATTTCTACATATATAATCTTTAATTCTAGAATGTTGCTGAGTGTCTGGGGTCTAATAGAAAAAAGGCTGTTGAAATTATATAGAGTATGTTTGTTAAAGATACTGTGTAAGCTAAGAACGGCTTAACATTCAAAATTAGGTTGTGACATTTTAACCTTAATCTGTAGGAACACTACCAGGAGCTGGAGGAGAAAAGCAAACCATCCAGACGTTCAGGAAGAAGGACACAAGGCTACATTTCTGACTGATGTTTCTGGTACTAGCTGTGGTGTTTGTTAATATGTTTCCTTTCCAAATAGGTTTATTTTATAAAAAGAAAATGATTCACATAATCATTGTCACAACCCCTTGTGAATAAAAATTAAAACATTTTTACTAACCATATTTTTTTCTTCTTTTCATTTGTTTAAAAAAATACAGTGGCTTTGTTGGACTTAGGCCTGCAGATAGTTGACAGTGTGATGCAGTTAATGTTTGGATTTTGAGATAATGTACATTTGAAATTGACTCGAATAGAAAGAGATTGAATTTAATTGTTAATAGTACATACCTTTTCAGTTACCATAGCGTTTTACAATTTCCTTAAGTTTTATTTTCAACGATAGTTTCCCCATCTTTAGCTCCAGGTAGCAGTATTGGCAAATTGTGTGCTTTTACTCTGGAGGCAAGCAACGACCTGAAGTCGGAAGTGAATTTTCCGTTTTCACTTCCTATCGGTTGGTTTTATTCCTTCGAAGCGGAAAACACATTGAAAGTGAGCGTAATATCGAAATAAATACCGGTGAGTAACAAAGCTTAACTATATCTGATAACTCACGGCCCGAATGTGCTGTACTATTGTCGGAGTTTTTGCTATTTTACTCTTCGACGTCAGCAATGCGGCTGTTTGCAGGGAATGCTAGTCACTAGCTAGTACAACGGCGTAATCGCCCACGTATATACTTGCATTTCTTTACGATGCACAGTATTAATTGATTTAATTGGAAAGTAAATCATTAAGTCGTATACAATGACCCATTTAGTCATTTTGATATCCGTTATGAAATGTAGAGTTGTATGTACGAGGGGACGCTCCTCTGTTAGACGAACAGAGCCAGTTGGTGACATGAACAGAACTCTAAATAAAGTTTAGTTCCTGGCAAGAGTGAGCCCACAATCTATAAAACCTATATATAAATATAGGTATAAACCTATTTTAGCTGGTTAAGTGAAACAAAATTAAGTGTGACGGTCCAGCAGAACCTAGCTTCACCTGAACCTGTCCGGTTTTGATCACTCGCTGCCAGTAAAGCTTTTGTCCAGTGTATTACCTAAAGCCGTTGGAAAAATTAGCTAAACGTTTATTTATTCTTTTGGTCCAAAACTGTGGTTTTGATGAATTTACCGGATAAGGTTCATGTAAAAACTTCTATATTAAATTCTGCAACAACACACTCACATCCATTACTAGTGCGCACACAAATGTGTCTCTTGCTCTCCCTGTTGAGTGGTTTGGTTCTGCTGGTCACAAAACTGTGTGTTAACTGGATTAACATTTTCTGAAATTAATGGAACTACTCCTACTTTGTTTTAATGTCAAAGCATTACAAAAGTCAGTCTTCTGCTGCAGCTTTTGTGAGACCTGGTCTGGTTCACTTCCTGTGATGACTGCAATCAGTTCAGTACAAAATCTACACGATTTTGTCATTAACATAGGTTTTGGATACTAATGAGTAAGGGTTTTTTTTATAATTGTGCTGATCTTACTTCCTTTGTACTACTAGTGAAGACGACGCATCGAACGACCCAAAGAAGTGCAGACAAACACAACTCTACAATCAAAAGGCTGCATCTGTCTGCCCGCCCTTTTAAAATTAATTTTTTCCCCTTTTTTTTAACTTTACAGCTTTGCGTTGATGTTTTGATCTTTGCGTCCTCATTCCATTTTTGGGCCCCAGTTGAGCCTCTTATGAAGAGGCCTCGAGGGGAGCCTGAACCCAAGTCTACAAGTTCTTGTCACGTTTACATAGTTAATTTTTAATTATGGCTATTAAACTGGGATCCTAACAAACAGCTCCTCTAAATTATTAGTTCCAACAAATATCCTGGTTTTCTTTCTCTTAACACCATGTCTCATCCTCAATATAATCCCTATCTCCCTGGTAACAAAAACTCCACCCAGAGGCCCTTTGGTAACCCCAGTTTACAAGATACTGGCATGGCAACTTCACACACTGTATCCAAGCTTGGCTTCAGTTCCTCTGGACCTTCTACAGTGACTACACCCAACGCTGAAGGAAGAGTCCCGCCACAGATGTCACAGGTTGTCACCTATGGTTCTGAACAAAGTCAGCCCAGTGCTGACAAAAACACAGAGCGATCCATGGACATTCCCCCTAACAGACCTAGGGAGAATGCAAGGTTCCCACACAATCTAGATTATCAGTCCTTTGGCTATAGCGGCCCCTTTAACAGAACTCAGAAGGATGAGTACCTGACCTCGGGCACAGGTACAAGTTCCTCAGTGTCCTCTAAAGTTGAAAGTAATAGTAACTCTTTGGACTGGTTGTTGAGCCTTAAAAAGGCACCTGTGTCAACCAACTATGCAGGCAGTGGTGACCACAGGTTTAACTCACCCAGTCAAAAAGACCACGATGTCATTTCCATTCCAGGTTTAGGAGACATTGAGTATGAACCTTCTCACAAAGGTCCTGTTGCCGCTGAGACAAGTACTCCTAAGTACTCCCCCGAATCTGCAGGCAACATTCTCATGCGCTTTGGGCTTGAAAAAGAGGACTTTGAATATCTTGTATCCTTCCCTGAAGACCAGATGACACCTTCTAACCTGCCGTACATCTTGCACCAAATCAGCATAGAGAAGGCTAAGAGAGCCACGGTCGCAGTTGAGTCTAAATCCTACTCTGAATCACAACCTATAGGAGGTCCAAGAAGACCTGACAGTTTAGGTAGTTCTGCAGGTCCCTCAGCTGTTCTCCAGCCAAAGGTGATTGATTATGGACACACCAGCAAATATGTCAGTGAGGTTGTTGAGGGGCTTGGGAGATCCGGTCACAGAGGGGCTGTTAGCAGTGAGATAGGTACATCGTTGGAGTCCTACGAAAGAAGCAGCCAACAACAACAACCTCTGCCAAAAGATTTGCCACATTTCTTAAGCAGTTCCCCGGGCTCTTCTCAGAGTGAAGTCAGTCCTTTTCCAGGTTCCACTCCCTCATATGGTTCATACAGGAGTGATCTAATAAAGAAAATGCAACACCAACCAAATCAGACCCACCAACAGCACCTGGAAACGTTTGTTCTTCCAAAAACAGACACAGACAGAAGAACCTTTTCTAAGCCTTTTCCTTACACAGAATCAGCCGATCGCCAGTACACTTCAGAGAACAAACCTTCTTATACTGAGTTCCGCAGTAGTCATGGTCTTGCGGTCGCCGGCCACGTTGACGATACCAGGAATAAGCAGAACTACGTGAGACAATTTAGCCAACAGAACTTGGGGCAGGTGCAGCAGAGGCAACAAAACCAGCAGAGGCTGCCGCAGCAGAACCAGCAGGTAGAAGTCCAGAAGAACCCAATGAGGGCACTGAATCAGCAAGGACAGATGCTACAGAATCAGCAGAGTCAGCAGAACTTGGGGCAGATGCAGCAGAGGCAACAGAACCAACAGAGGCTGCCACATCAGAACCAGCAGGTAGAGGTCCAGAAGAACCCAATGAGGGCACCGAATCAGCAAGGACAGATGCTACAGAATCAGCAGGTGCAGCAGAGGCAACAAAACCAACCACGGCTGCCACAGCAGAACCAACAGGAAGGCATCCAGAAAAATCAGCCGAGGTTGCAGAATCAGCAAGGACAGATGCTGCAGAATCAGCAGAAGCATCCAGCACCACAAGTTAAAAAAGAGCCACCCCCACTTTCTTCTACGAAGCAACCGTCACCTGTTGCACCGCTTGTCCCTGACGCTGTGAGTACTAGGCCATCTGTTGGGTTTAGAGTCGGAGTTCCGTCATCAAAGCCAGTCCTGTTCCAGGTCAATGCTCTCGAGTCTCCGGCAGCTCCGGTCAAGCAGGCTGTGTCTACGTTGCCAGTCTCCAAGGGTCTACCAACGCTGGTCATGATGCTCGACTATGCAGCATCCACACCGAACAACTTTCCACATACCTGTTCTCTTTGTTCCAAAGAATTTCGTGATATGAGGGTGAGTAGAAGATTCTGATCTTGCTTCCTACCAGTATGTCACAGTTCTTTATTTGCAGTGTATTGTCTCTTTCATTCATTAAAGGCAACAATTCTGGGTCTTATCTATCATTTTAAGATCTTTTTTGTTATGTTTCTGTAAAATCCAAGTTTACCTTGACAGACTCTCTTTCTGATATATTTTTCTATGCCCCCATTTTTTGGAATCTTGTTTCCACATCTAAATTCCCGTAGGTGAAGCCAAAGATTTTAACCCTGACCCTTTCCTATAGTGACCTTAAGCTGACCTAGATAAAAACCACACCCCATAAACCCAGCCTTCACAAAATAGAGACCCTAAGAAGGCGAGCAGAGGTTTCAGGTTAAAATTAAAAGGTCAGAAAGTTCCCCTTGTTAATGAGTAAACATCTTGTTACATGCATGTGCCTACCTTTACATCATCACTCCTTTTTATTTAAACAGGATATTAGAAGAATTTAAGAAACATTTATTTTTTTCTATTGTTAAGTATTTAGAATTCAACACAGAAAAAGACAGTGTCATTAGTGGGAAATGTTTTCTCTGATGATAACTGGATCTTCACGTTCCTTCCTCAATTTTGAGGAAATTCCACTCAATGCATACATCCATCTCTGAGGCACCTGGCTAGGACGGTCCTGAAGAGACTCAAGTTGACATCAACTGCCGACCGGGATCCTCGGGAGTGTTCTGACAACGATGAGAGCCTCCTGGACTACAAGCGCTGCTTAGAACAAGAAAATGTTACGCTGCCTTGTCTTGGCACCTTCTTGTAGAAGTCGGCTTTCCGATGATCAGGAACTCCGAAGAACGTCTTTGTAGACTGTTGTAAAGATCCGCAAAACATGATATAAATAAACATCTCTTGACAGTTATTACAGTAAAGCTTGTCTCTGTGATGGCACGTAATCTCAATGTTTTTGTGTTTTCTTTAATTTTTTTTTCTTTGATCATCAGGGCTGGATCTCCCACCAGAACAACAACCTCCACCTTACAAACTGCAGACTCCTGCGCACAAAGTCAGTCTTTTTAATTTTCTTCCTTATTTTTCCCAAAAAATATTTTGTATACATCTCGTAAAACATGTATTAGAAATGTGAAATGGAGTTCAGCTGCCTTTGATAAAATGAAAACATAAGACGTTACCAGCTCCAGTCTCGTGATGTCCTCTGGCATCATTCTTCAAAATTACATATTGTCATTTTTAAAGTCTTAATGTTTCTGTAATGGCACAATAAGGAAGTGCCATGTCTTACATAAAATAGTGGAACCCCTAGGTATGAGTGTAATTCGTTCCACAACAGCACTCGTGTGTCGATTGCATTTTCCCCATGAAAAATAACTAAAAACCAATTAATTCATTTCAGCCCCTGCAGAAATATACTATTAAATCATTAAATGAACTCTCCCCCATCTAAACATACAACACATAGATATAAACAAATATGTTATCTAATCTAATAATATATTATCTTTGTTATAGAATGGGGTAAAATAACCAAGTGAGGGACAGTGAGCGAGACAGAGTGTCGGGCCACTAAGGTAGGAGGAGGACTGGGAGTGAGGACTTGATTTAGATGATAGAGAGAGAGAGAGAAAGCGACGAGTAAAATGACCAAGCGAGGGACAGTGAGTGGGACAGTGACAAAAATGGAGTTCAGTTGTGCTCTCATAACTAGATGTTTCCTTCTATCACGAAGAACATCTTGCAATAGTTGCTTACTGCTAATTGGCAAAACTGGTATTTCGTGGCGCTTGTATCTAGGGATTCCAATGTATTTTCTGGAAACTGAGCAGAGCTGGCACTATATAGATCACCTCAGTGAAGTATTAGATGAGTCTGAGGGTTGGAGTGTTTGCAGATTGTAGTCAACAGGTGTATATGTTTTGTAAATATTGTATTTATAGCATTCCTGATTTCTCCACAGCTACCCTTACTGGGACGGGAAAATCGTCTCTGAGCCAAGGTGATTGTCTTGGACTTCGGATGATCTTTGAAAACAAATACTTCTGTTTATTTCTTTGACTTTTGTTGTCCATTATTTTAGTGCTGCAGAGAAACATTTCAAGCACTCATCCTCTACTTCTGGGCAAAAATCCCATCAGCATCCCAAGAGAACCAGAAATGACAGTCGTTCCCGCTCACGTAGTCCTCGTCTTAGTGCTGCAGAGAAAAATCCCAAGGGCTCCTCCTCCACTTCTGGGCAAAAGTCCCAACAGCACCACAGGAAAAATAGGGATGACAGTCGTTCCCGCTCACGTAGTCCGCGTAGAAGAAGGAGACGCAGCCATTCCAAATCTCCACGTAGCTCAAGATACACTCGCAGGTGTGCAAAACAAACAAACAAAAATGGATCATGAGTAATGCGACACAACAGTTTCCTGAATGTCACCTTTAATTACCAGATCACGTTCAAGGAGCCAAGAGAGACACAAAAAGAGGGATGAGAGGCAATCTGCTTCACGAAGGTCTGACAACAAAAAGACCTCATCAACCAGGTCTGATGACAGTAGGTCTTCCCCTAAAAAGTCAGATAAGAAAATGTCTTCTCCAAGACGAAGCAGAGAAAGAAGGCAGTCATCTGATGGATCTGCTCAACCAACACAGGCCAGCGGTGCAGAGAAACTGGTGAAGAAACTACTCCAAACAACAGGTTTGAGAAAATTGTCCCACCAAAGATGACTCGTATCACATCAAGTGCCGTTGATTAATTCAGTTGTATCTGTCCTTGTAGCCGCTCACTCTGAGGAGCCCAACCTGGAAGCCATGGTGAAAACTCTTGCTCCTGCTTTACTTGTTGAGCTCAGCAAGATGAAGTCTTCTTCATCATCGTCATCAACAACAACAAGGAAGGAGAAGACCTCAATTTCAACCAAGGTTAGGAGAAATGTATCATCTTTTTTTTGGTTGTTCTACAGTAATTTCAGTCGTTACTAGGGGTGAACACTGATCATCTGTGGGTTCCTCCATTGTTTATTCTCTCATCAGTCGGACAAACCTGAACCGGCTACCATGGTGAAGCTGATTGGCATTCCTTTTTCTTTGGCTCACAGTGACTTGTTCAATGCCATGGAGAAGTTTGGAAAAACAACAGCAGTGGTCATATATCGCTCCAGACTTGAGGTACACCATGTTGTGTTTTTTACATGTTTGATTTGAGAATGAACTAATGCTAGATGACTAGCGTCTTCAATTTTCTGATGCAGGCCACAGTTCGTTTTGAGAAGGTGGAAGATGCTGAGAAAGTTAAAAGTCAGAAGAACGTCATGGTGAATGGAGTAGAAGTGACTGTGGAGAAGGTACGAAGCTGTTTGGTTTTTCAGCCTCCTACATTTCTGCAAACTCAAAATCAGCAATATTTATCAATTATCAACTTGTGTTCATTTCTAGAAGGACTCTGAAAGAGAGAAGAAAATGCCTGAGAAGTAAGTTTAACTTTGGTTAAAATATCATCATGCTAAACATGTTCGCAAAAGCACATACTTCAAATTTCCATGTAAATGAGAAACAAACAGAAACGGGCAAACTGGTTGTTTTTTCTAAATCACATTGTATATTGTTTAAGTGAAAATGAGCATAAATCGATATAGTCTCATACTTCATCACTCTGAAAATACATTGATCAGTTGTTCAGCTCCAATTCTTGGCCTGTGTGTGAAATCAATGCTCGTGGATGAGTTAACCATCTCCTTTTTCTACTTTGATTTGCAGTAAACCTGCTGCTGTCAGTGCATCAAGTTCTCAGAGGTCTGAATCCAGCCGCCAATCAACTGTTGAAACAACTGCACCCGAGAATAAATCACAGGCCTGTTCTGCAAAACAGACCACTGCTGAAAATGCCAACAATGTTGATAAGTTGGATGATTCAACAAAGCAAACCCAGGAAACTAAGAAATCTGTAAGGGAAACCACAGGTGATGAGAAGTTGACAAAAACAACTGATGCTGAGTTTACAACAGCAAATGTCAAAGAAGAAAAATCTGAAGTAACCCTATCCACCACCTCAGACACTCCCTTTGACCCTGAAACGTCTGACCTCAGTGTTCAACAAGAGTCAGTGTTAGTTACCGTCAAGGTGAAGTCAGAAAGTGAGCCAGAGTCTGCCACAGAGCAGGAAAAGAGTCCTGCTTCCCCACTGAAGCTCGGCTCACCATCAGCTGAGGTTTCTCCTGAAACTGTGAAGTCAGAGGTGAAACCAGAAACCTTCACCGAGATAAACCCACCTGCTGAGACTCAGACATTAGACCTGGACCAGGTCCAGGATCCCCTGGCTAAAGATATCAAGGCCAGCACAAAGATTTCAAATGAGAGTGAAATTGATGAAAATGACCAGACCTCACCATCAGATGTTCCAACAGAACCCAAGATGGATTACAAGAACCAACTGGTCAGCTGTGAACCCCTTCAACTGGAATGTGAGAACGTGATTCAGAGTGAAAGCTTAGAAAAGTCCCCAGTGTTGGACAGTTTAGAGAAAATCAACAGCTGCGCTGAGGATCAGACTAAGGACAACCTGGAAGTTTCTTCTCAGGTGCTCAATGAAGGTGGTGGTTCCACACCTGAGAAACAGTCATTGGAAAATTCAACCAAAAAATCAGATGAAAAACAGGAAGATACAGTACTTGACAGTACTTTGCCTGTATCAAGTACTAGTGTTGAACAAGATTTTGTCAACCAAGAAGAGCAGAAAGTGATGCTTCTAAGCAAAACACCAGAGGTCCCCAAAGAACTCAATAAACCGGTAGACTACGTCTCAGAAGACAACACAGAAGACCAAGACATTGATACAATGGATCTGGACTCCTTTCAGATACTGGACTCCATCGACTCAACAGAAGATGACAATGACGAGCAATCAGAAGTGAAGCCTTCAGACAAAGAAGAAGATATGTATCGCATTGTTGATTGTCTGGAGGATCAGTCAACAAGTCAAAAAGAGCCTGAAGCCAACAAACAAACCAGTGATGTCACAAACAAACAAGTAACAAAAGTTTGGTCATCTCCAAGGACCAGATCATATAGAAAAAAAGGCGAGTCAATCAAGGAGGACGACAAGGCGGCGACAGAAAACAAGATCCAAACAAAACCATCTGTTGAAGGACCTGTTGAGTCCACTTCAGAGAGATCTGTCAGAAGGACACGAGGAAAGAAAGAGGATATCCACAAAGCTTCAGCAAAGACTTCTGTTGATGAGCCATTCTCATATAAAATCTTGGACTCTGTGGGAGACGAGCCGGAAGAACCAATGGTTATGACAAGATCCACGAGAGAACGTAGAGGAAGAACAACAACTAATGACACTGCAGTCGAGAAAACAAAAAAAGAAACTACAGGGACAAGACGGAGGCGCACTCCTGTTAGAGAACAACAAAAGAAGGAGGAGAAGACATCTAAAAGGAGCGACATAACTGAAAAGGAGACAAAAGAGGTAGGAGAAGAAGGTGCTACCCGTGGGATACTAGGTTCTGAGGAGAATCAGGTTGGGAAGAAAGACCAGCCAACAACCAGAGGCAGAAGAGGAAGGTCAAGAAGAGATGAAAAATCGATAACAAAAGAAACGGAAACCCAGAAGATAGATGCTTCAGAAGTACTGGCTGTGGAAGAGAAGGAGCAGGAGGAGGAGCCTTTATATCAAATTTTAGATTCCGTTGAAGACGATCAGGTCCAGGAGGAGTTGACGAGTACAGAGGGGTCCACGGGGGAGACCAATAAAACAGGTGAAACTAAAGATGTTTTTTCAGAAAAAGGAACTCTGTTGGGAAGAACTGCAGCAGAAGAATCTGAAGGAACAGAAATGGATGATCAACCTTACAAAATAGAACACAAGAGTGGAACAAAGACCAAAGCAGAAGGTGATAACAAGCACACTATGTGTGAAGTGTCCAAAGAAACAGACAAAGCCTGTCCAAAAGAAGACACACCAGAGGGCTGCACCTCTGAAGACACAGTAAAGGACTTTGAAGAAGAAAAGGATTCTTCATCTGCTGCAGAAGATTCACTCCTGAAGAACCAAGCATCAGTCGATACTGAAGGGGGTG
This sequence comes from Cynoglossus semilaevis, assembly GCF_000523025.1. Lineage (NCBI taxonomy): Eukaryota > Metazoa > Chordata > Actinopteri > Pleuronectiformes > Cynoglossidae > Cynoglossus > Cynoglossus semilaevis. The sequence continues at coordinate 28,014,176 of NC_024307.1, read as the reverse complement.
CCATCGAGTGTTCTTCTAACGCAGCTGCTCAGAAGCAGGAGATGCAGCTCTGTAAGGAGGAAGACGGCCACCCCAGGAAAAGGCAGAAAGTGGAGCTGGCGGAGGTTGAAGATGACAACACTGCAGGTGAAGTGGCAGGTTTGACCGACCAGGTCACAGCTGGAGAGGTGCAGGACCTCCTCACTCTGGAAGCTACAGGCCCTAACCACAGAGGAAATATGGAGCAAAGCCCAGAGGAGTCGCAGGAATCAGAGTTATCTGTGAATGTGAAGGTAAAGATAAGGACTGTGTTTGCGGCAGCAGTGTACTCTCTTGAAATGTGATAAATAATAGCGGTAAAATCACCAGCTTGGTATGTCATCTTTTATTCCTTGTGTTTTGAAGACTGAACAGATGAAGTTGGTGTATATTTGTTAAAGATGTGTTTTTAAAGGTTTCACCCTTCTCTGTTCCAGACTCTGACTCAGGTCTCAAAATCTGAACTGGACGTGTCCTCAGGTAGGAATGATCTCTCGGCCTGTCTCGAACCATCAGGGACATCAGTAATCTCTAAGATCAAATACATGTCTCTCTCAGGTTTCACCTCTGTAACAACCTTCCACTACTCTGAAAAGACTCAGTCCTTAGAACCTGGTGGACCCAGGTCTAGTACATGACCCTGGTTCTGCTTCTTGAAGTGGAAAGTGTAATGTTTAAGTCAAACTTTTGTTTTCTATGAACCACAGAGGAGAACCATACGTCTGCGACTGTAGATGAGGCAGGAGGAGCTACAGAGGAGGGGAAAACCTCTGAACCTCCAACCGAGACGAACAGTGGATCTCTCGGTACGAGTTAGAACTCAGAGGATGGAATCCATTTTCAGAGGACAAATTCTAAAAAAAGAAATAACTCTTTGTCTCTGACATTAAAAAAACCAGGTCATGGTCAAAAGACCAGTGCTGAGGAGCAGGGAGAAGAACAGGAACCAGGCTTTAAAGAACCTGCATCACCTGTTGCACCACAAAACATGTTTGAGGTAACAGCAGAACTCGGGCAGCAAATCCTGGAGGAATGGATTGAAGCTGCTGCGGAAGACCTGAAGCCTGAGGACCAGAACCTGGAAGAGTTCGAGGCCAAGCAAGGTGGGTCTGGGTTTTCTGGTTCTCGCCTTCATAGTTTTAAAAGGTTTTGAAAAATCAAGTCAAAGCCTCCAGGTGACCATGCCCTGTACAGATTTGCATTGTCATCCATGTTTACTGATCAACAATATTTATATTTTTCTGCGTTTAGCAGACATGACATAACTTTCTGTCGGTGTTGGTGCTGACCAAGTACTGTATCAGAAGGGAGCAGAGATAAAAGTGGACAAATGATGCCCCATTTAATGCTGCTTTTAAACAACTGAAATTCCCCTTCTCTCCTCCTCTTATGTTCCTTAACTCTAGTTAAAAGGAAGTCAGAGTTTGACGGACTTGAAGCCAAAAAACCTCGTTCTGAGTCTCACTGTACCTCTGCTGACACGAAACTGCCAGCATTTACTCCCAACAACCCAACAGGTGAGGAAAAAATGTTTACAATTAAAAAATAAAAATTTGCTTTCATTTATTTTTATTTTTTATGCAGTTTTTTATATGTTGTGTTTCCTCAGGCCTGGAGTTTGTGGTCCCCAAATCTGGTTTCTTCTGTAACCTCTGCCGTATTTTCTACCTGAGTGAGAGGACAGCCAAGGAGATGCACTGCAGCAGCAAGAAGCACTACGACAACCTCCAGGTACCGATGCACAAACATACTTTCACAGAAACTGTAGGTCTAGAAACTCATTTTCCCCCGTGCCAAAGTACACAGAGAAAATCAGTGATTTTAGCTCGCGGTCCAAACTCAAAGTGATGTTATTATTTCAAATGTGTTCTTTTGTGACCTTAGTGCACCTCTGTGAGATAAAATCACTGATTTCTCCCATGGAGTTTGGTAACAGCACTTGTTTTCTGCAGAGTAGTTACCACTAATATGTTCATAATCCAGGACGGTGACTGCAGAAATAATTTCAGAAATTAGGAACATACATCGTCAACATAGTGATGTTAAGTTGGTTTGGAGAGACAAGAATCCAAACCAGAACATTCACACCACAGTGTGCAGGGACAGAGCAGGACAGACTTTAATCTGCGGCTAACCTTTGACCCCACGCATTCTTCCTTGTCTTAAAATTCTGACTATATTAATGCACTTGTTCCTACACCCCTCATTTCTTCCTCCTCCTCCTCTACCTCCTGCTGTGTTTCAGAAATATTACGAGACATTTCATCTCAAAGCACCAGAAAGTTCGAAAGCCAACCTGCAGTGACTGATCTATCAAACTTCATCATCTGAGTTGGACCAGGGCCGGTTTATAAAAAAATGTAATATTATAATAATGTTCTATTATTGTCATTCTACTGTATGTTTCCTGTTTTAAGAATAAAAATGATGCTTCCACTTGGATTGTGGTTGGCTCTATTCCCTCTGAATTCACTTCTGATCTTTGTTACTTCATTGGTTTATGGGCGGAGTAAATGATTGTAACAAATAAGATGAATAATGATATAAAAAGCAAAAAAGAGTTTTTAAAAAAAAATCTGTTCTAAGAAAATTCAGGGCCAGGTTTTTTTTTTGAAATGTTCATACATTGCCGTAAATCCTTCATTATTCCAACGTTGATCATTTTCCTAGCTAACCTTTACACGTTACAATTGAGACAACTGAGCTACTGAAGCTTAACTGGATATTTTTCACATTAATGTTTTGATGAAGTCACTTCTGGATGTTGAAACAAGATGCACTGTTTCAATATTAATTTTATTGTATGTAAAAACATGTATCCACCAGCCTTGTCTTAAATTTAAGTTGCCATTGGATTTCAGTTGTGTTTTTGGTACAGTAACGCATGTGTACATTTGGCCCCTCACACCATTATCCTATTCCAACCACATAGAGAAATTGATGATTCTCTCTATAGACTTTGGTCTGTGAGCTAAAATCACTGATTTTCTCCGTGGGCTTTGACGTGGGAGAATAAATGCATGACCCAACCTGCCACAAACGTCCGTCTACGATAGAATATTGAGTTGTTGTTATGGTCATGTTTTTGTATTAGTACATAGCATTAGTCGTAGACTACAGTTTAAAAAAAGAAGATGAACTGTCCCTTTAAGGCTGCCCAAATAAGTGGAAGCCAATGCAGAGTCCTAACAGGAATAGCTGCTGCATTCTGTGTGTTTGTGTGTGTGTGTGTGTGTAACCCAGACTGCTGAGAGCAGCTCTAACTCAGTCTCTGATTCAATCGCGGTGTCTCTCGTCCACAATTCTCTCTCTCTCTCTCTCTCTTTCTCTCTCTCTCCTCTCTCTGTTTTTCCTGATACTGATCCTGGACTGAAGAGATCCTTGACTTTCCTGGACTCCTCGTTGTCCAGGAGGTTCAGCTGCACGGATTAGACACTGTGTGTGTGTGTGTATGTGTGTGTTTTAGTGTGAGCCATGTTGCGTGTGTTTATCTTATGTGCAGAGCGTCTGCAGACACCAGACGACGACATCAGTGATGCTTACTGCCAAGTCATCTATGAAGGTAAGAGAGAGAGAGAGAGAAGGTGTGTGTGTGTGTGTGTGTGTGTGTGTGCCAGTCTAACTGCACTAGCACTCAGACCTGCTCCCTGTGTCAAACAGCTGATGGGTTATTATTGGAAAAGCTCTAAGTCATGGTTGGTGGTGTCCTGGCTCCTGCTGGGTGGTGCAGTGGGGCACACGTTTGTTGTTGGGGTCTCACCAAGCCTTAAGGTTTGAAGTCACATGAGCTTCCAGTGGTTTCTGTAAAACACAACTGAACAACACCGTTTGTTCTCAACATTCTTTTGTTTAAATAGTGAAATAAGAGACATAACCTGTTTTTATAGCTCATAACACTGTGTGTGTGTGTGTCTCTGTGTGTGTGTGTGTAATCTAATGTATAACTGATTTGAATATCCAGAATGTATTCTCCTTTGGGGCCTGTTTGTCTCATCTCTGTATTCAACTCTGTTTCTCTCCTAATGGTTTCAGTCTTTGTCAAGGGGAGAAAATACAGTAGACAATAATAGAATATAGTAGAAAGTCTCTGATTGTAGTCATTGACTAAGGTTTATTTTTAATGTTTTTAACTAAACTGATGCTGAATTTGTTCAGTTCATAACATTGTGTAGAAGCATTAGAGTCCAGTAGAACAGAACAGACTAATGCTACAGTAGACTTGATAATAATAATAATATTAATATCCAGGTTTATACACCATCATACGTGTTTCTACCTACTGCCAGCAGGGGACGCACTCTAAAGTTCAGGGGTAATAAATAGTAGAAATTTCCGTTCAGCCATTTTTTTCAGGAATATCAGATTGGAAAATTATCAGGATTAGCGATGAGAGAGAGAGAGAGAAAGAGAGAGAGAGAGAGAGAGCTAGGTAAAGAATGAACTGTGTGGCTCTGCAGCAGGAAACAGGCAAAAGAGCAGGAGATAGGAGAGGAAAAGTCAGCAGGAAACACTCAGGTTTCCTCTGGACATGAATTCCCCACACATTCACTGGCTGACTTTTCTCAGGAGCACAGGGAGAACACAGCCACTTCATCCCGACCTCCTCACTGGAAGAAGACGCTCCTGTTTTCTGGACTTAAAGCGATGGTCAATACCTTAGAGCTAATTTAAATTGGAGGAAAAAATTCTAACCTTTTATGTTTAAACCGTACTCTGCAGTTTTTTTAAGAATTCAATGGAAAAGATCATCAAAAGATCATTTTGATTTCCCTGAAACATTTTGTCGGTGCCGTCCACCAATCTGAGGCCGAGTTTTGTTTTCAAACTTCGGATATTGAACATTTGCTGCTCAACAGCACTTTTAAAGCTCAGTTAAACTTTGGAAAGTGTCGTAAAGTTTCACGGTATTATCTTATTATTATCTATATTTTTCTTATTTGTTTTTTCCTATAAGTGTTGGTCCGAACTGTTCTGGTCATGTGAGTTACTTTTATCAGTAGCTGACCTCAGAAAAGTCGGAAAATAAAAACGACTTTTGTACAAAGTTTACCTGAGTGAGGGTTTTTGAGGAATTCTGGGATCATGCTGCGATGCCTTGTACAGCGAGCCAACAACCTGAGCCACTCCCACCCACTGGCTGGTGTCATCTTCAGAGGTAAGAGCATCATTGGAAACAGCAAAGCATCATGGGACAGGGACTTTCTGTAAAATCAGGAAAAAAAGACACCAGCTTTTTTTTACAAAAACACTTGGTCAAACTTTACTAGATTTTTCAGGATAAATAACGATTAATGAGTTCAGCTCGAAGGCAGTGTGTGTTTAATAGGAAAAACAGACCAAAGTCCATGGAGAAAATCAGTGATTTTAGCTCATAGACCAAAGTCCATGGAGAAAATCAGTGATTTTAGCTCATAGACCAAAGTCCATGGAGAAAATCAGTGATTTTAGCTCATAGACCAAAGTCCATGGAGAAAATCAGTGATTTTAGCTCATAGACCAAAGTCCATGGAGAAAATCAGTGATTTTAGCTCATAGACCAAAGTCCATGGAGAAAATCAGTGATTTTAGCTCATAGACCAAAGTCCATGGAGAAAATCAGTGATTTTAGCTCACAGAACAAAGTCCATGGAGGAAATCAGTGATTTTAGCTCACAGACCAAAGTCCATGGAGGAAATCAGTGATTTTAGCTCACAGACCAAAGTCCACAGCGACAATCAGTGATTTTAGCTCACAGACCAAAGTCAACAGAGAAAATCAGTGATTTTAGCTCACAGACCACAGTCCACAGAGAAAATCAGTGATTTTAGACGCAGGAGCTAACAGTGTGTAATCTGAAGGCTTTTTTATTAATCAGGTTTGGGGTGGGACAGTGAGTGAGACTTGAATAATACAGTACTAGTGATTTAACAACTCCAGCTCCATCTTCTTGTTCTTATGATTATTTTCGGTTCTTGTCACTGTGTGTGTGTGTGTGTGTCTTTGTTTGTTTAAGTACAGACATGAGTGGTGTTTGTGTGCTGAAAGCAGGATTTCCTGTTGTTTGTTTAACCAGAAATAAAAACTGGCACAACTGCTGGCACAGTCCTGAGCTAATTATCTTCCTGGACACATTTACATGAACATAACATCCTCACGTCATCCTGTAAATACCCTTTTTTGTCAAACCTTTGAATACAAAAACCATAAGAACTGTACAAAGAAGTCCCCACCCTTAATGATCCCATTAATGTAGATTTCTCTGTGTGTGTGTGTGTGTGTGTGTGGTCTAGGTGAAGTTATCAGTGTGGGGACATCAACAGTTAGGGACAGGATTAAGATTAGGCATGCCAGTGTAATGGTTAAGGTAAATATGGTTAATGTCTAACTGGAGTCCTCACAACGCATGAAAACCAGACTGTGTGTTTGTGTCTGTGTGTTATGGTCTATTCTTGGCTGATGGAATCCACGCCAAGCTGAAGGCAGCAGGAAGTGAATGCTGTGTCACTGAGATGTAAACTCAGATATCAGCTGTCAGGACACACACACACACACACACACGCACACACACACACACACTCACTCACACACAGACCTCTCTCTCTCTGTCCTCAGTGTTTGTATCACCCACTCCTCTGCACCAACGTCCACAGAGACGCAGCAGTTGAATTACGCCAGTAACTTCCTTCACTGCCGACGTCAAAACGCCAAACAATAGAAAACTTTACTTTCCTGTTTTCCACAGTCCCTTAATGTAAGAACAGGGTTCTAAGGTGATCAGGTCTCTCTCTCTCTCTCTCTCTCTCTCTCTCTCTCTCTGTTTGTGTTTTTGTGGCCTCACTTATATCTGGTGTCTGCGAGGAGCGTAGGTCCAGCTGATGTTGGTTGTCCATAACCATGGTCTTTCTTTGCTGAATTTGTAATGAAATTAAACTGATTTAACAACAATCACTAATTTATGATCCGCTTCAAGTAAATTTGAACCATTTATTGTCCCTATTAGGTCGGTTTATGTTCCTTTGTGTGTTGGTGTTATTTTTCTGTCTGCTATAAATGTAGCTGTCCCTACACAAATGTTTAGTTGACACTTTTTCTTAGGTTGTTTTTTGATACGTTTTTGGCTAACTGTCCGTGCTGACCCTAAGTTGTCGGTTGATACAGTTAATGTTGTTGTGTGAGTGTGTGTATGTGTGTATTGTGCTAAGTTGTCGTTTGATACAGTTAATGCTGTTGTGTGAGTGTGTGTATGTGTGTATTCTTCTTCATTAGCTCAACAATAATCTAATAACTGCAATAATAACAGCTTCCAGGAACCAAGGCAGAGCTTTATTAAATCTCTCTTCCCTGACAAATGTTAAAATCTTACACCAAAATGTGTTTTTTCTTTTTTTTCTTTCAGGGTCAAAGAAGAAGACCAAGGTCATCAAGAACAATCCCAACCCTGTGTGGAACGAGGTAGGACTTTTGGAAAAGCTGTTTGTTTCTCCTCTCTTTTGTGTCCTTCTTCAAACGTCCGTGTTGATCTGGCTCCGACCTGTTTGTGTGTTTGAGGGTTTCGAGTGGGACCTGAAGGGGATTCCTCTGGACTCTGCAGCCGAGCTTCACTGCGTGGTCAAAGACCATGAGAAGATGGGTAGAAACAGGTGGAGAAGCACAGAACTGGAGCTTTGAAACACCTGGAACTGTTCTTTAGTGAGAGGAGGAGCCACTGGTGTCAACTTCCTGTCCTCTTCCCCTAGGTTTCTGGGAGAATGTCGGCTTCCTCTCAGAGATGTTCTCAACTCTCCAGGTCTTGCTGCTTCCTTCACCATCTCCCTGCTGGACACCAAGAAGAACAACACCGGGGTTAGCACATCACATTTAAGCTAACATTTAGCTTCTATAAGGTTACACCTGAACATTTAATCGGTGGTCGACAGAGGTACTGCAGTGTCTGTATCTGGTCTTACCTGCTATTACCAGGTAGATTTGAGTGTTTATTTTTGAGCTCGATGTTTGTTCGTGTCTCATCTATCTGTGGGTCATAGACTGTGGATAAATAATAAGTAACTAACATTTTCAACTGTCCTTAATTGGTTTTCTTGAATAATGTTTAAATGTCTTCTTTGATAGCCATTTTTATATACTCTGATTGGCTAATTTTCCACTAACTTTTAGTTACCCTGTTGTAGACTTTTATCTTTTAGGTCCAATGATTCCCTTTTTTTCTTGAACTAATTTGTTGTTTGAGACCTTTGGTCTTTAGTTAATATTAACTTTGAGCTTCTTTTAAACTATTTTCAACAATTTTTGCTTGAAACCTCGTCTTAAACCTTGGCTAAGGTAAAACACTTCACTCTGGTCACTCACCCTTACACACACACACAGACACACACACACAGACGCACGGACTGAGAACATTAATCTTCCAGAGTTTCCTGGAAACTTCAACCAGAGGAAGTCAAAGCTGACTCCACCTGAGTCTTTATCTTCATCCAGGACCAGAATCTTTCAAACATCTCTAGACTTTTCCAGTCAGGAGGAAATTACTCTGATCTTCATCATCATCATCATCACACTGATCAGCCTGATGCTTTTGTTCCACACAAACCACACAGTTACAATAAAGACCCATCATCCTGTTGAAGGAAACGCCTGAAGAAACACCTTTAACTAAAAACACTTGTCCTCGAAGTAAATGAAAGTTTGACAGAAATGAAATTATTTTTAAACAGGAAATTAGCTAAATACGTCTCAGAATCAGAACTAGTACCTTCATGATTCCATGTGTGTGTCCTGTGTCTACTACCTAGGCCACACTGACTCTCCAAGTGTCCTACGTCCCTCCTCCTGGGTCACTTCCTCCCTTCCTGCCTCCTTCTCATCTGGAGACTCCGTCTCACATCAACCCAGGGGTGGAAATGGACACAGTCACTAGTAACGAAAACTCTAAACTGTTCCTTTAAGTCCCTTTGAGAATTGGTACCAGTGTCTGTAATTTGTACCTGTCCCTTTTCTCCTGCAGTGATTTCTCTGGACACTCTGGGGGAGGAGGACACTGAAAGCATCCTGATGGTGGAACCTCCAGAGGATCAGGGACCAGACGACGGGCGCTCCATGGTCATCGTTGGCCCTCAGGGGCCACCAGGAAAGGAGTCACCCACGACCCAGATGCCCAAACGCTCCCCGCCTTCTTACAATGCCCAAAGTGGGCTGAAGAAGAGGAGGAGAGGAGGAGGTGGGCAGCAGAAGGCTCTGCCCAATAAACCACAGGACCTGCAGGTACTGAGACTGGATCACAGATAATGGACTGGACTGGGCCACAAAGACTGGACAACGGGGACTTGACCACTGGGATTGGACTGCACAGACCGGGCCACACTCATCGAAGTGGACCACATCAGCTGACGTGGACTATTATTGCACAGACTGGACAACAGTGACAAGAACACCCCCACCAAACTACGTGGGTTGTACCACACACACTGGACTAGACTGCACTGACTGGTTCACATGGAGTGGACTGGACCAAACAGACTGGACTGCACATTTGTAGGAAGTAGACCAACTTTTTATGTAAACGACGTTCTGAGCTTTATTACAAAATAAAGCTTTATTTTGAAATTCTCAGCTAGGCGCTTCCACATGTTCATAGGTCCGTGTTCGGGTCATCGAAGCCCGTCAGTTACCAGGCATCAACATCAAACCTGTGGTCAAGGTAACAGTCTCTGGGCAGTCTCGGAGGACGCGCATCAAAAAAGGCAACAACCCGTTTTTTGATGAGGTACTGATGAAGAAGTCAATCTGCATGGTTTGTTTGACATTTGTCTTTATAATGTTGTAAAGTTGAAAGAATCCTCTTCTCTCCTCAGACCTTCTTCCTGAACTTCTTTGAGACTCCCTCAGATCTGTTTGATCAGCCCATCTTCATCACAGTGAGTTCCCCCGGTCTACTCTCTATTCTGTTCTTGACCGAGGCCTAAGTCCTGCCTTCCCTCTGTGTGATTGACAGGTGTGTGACTCTCGCTCTCTTAGAACGGACGCTGTCATTGGTGAATTTAAGGTAAAAATTAATGTCACCACACTTTTAATCTCTGACCTTTGACAGTGAGCTTAAATAAAGAAGTAAAAAAAAATCATTTTTCTCACAGTTGGATGTCGGCACCATTTACAATGAACACAGTGAGTTTGTTTCACCTCCTTTTTCTTCTTAGACTCTTTTATTCTGCAGGATTTGTGAATGTTTTTGTGTCTGTGTACAAAAATGTATTTTTTAAATAAAAACAAATGTTTAACTCTTCAGGACACTGTTTCTTGAGGAAATGGCTGCTGTTGTGTGACCCTGATGACCTTTCAGCCGGTGTCAGGGGTTATCTGAAGGTCAGCCTGTTTGTTTTAGCAGCAGGTGACGAGCCTCCGGTGAGTGACAGATAAGCAGTATTATCACTGTTAACGTCTGTGAAATAAGCATATTAGCATGATAAAATATGCTAATAAATATTAAAAGCCAGTGTATAACAACATGTTTATGTAATATCTTCATATACTGACCACATGAGAAAGCTAAAATGATGCTATCATGCTATCATGCTAGCTATCATGCTAATTAGCATTCCATATTTGGCAGCATGTACTTAAAATGCCAAATATGGAATGCTAATTAGCATGATAGCATAGCTCAAACTGTGCATGCTAATTAGCATTTAATGAAATGCTTCATAGCATGATAGCACCACTTTAGCTCCCAGAGATCTTCATCTTAAACTGATTTTTCTTGTACAGGAAACTTTCTGAAGTAGAGTTTCTTCTTTGTCTACATTTGTCATTGTTGTGAAAATGTTTTGCCAAATGTTTTATAAACATGTTTTCTTAAAGGTGGTCACGTCGGTTATTGCTATACTTCAGTTCTGAAAATATAGTCCAAAAAGGTGTGAGAAGAAATCATGTCATTTTTGTTTTTAACAAAAAATGTATTTTTTAGTTTTCAGTGCCCAGTGTTTTTCAGTTTCTAACAGAACAAGTACTTTTTTTAACTTCTACTTGTGTGTTTCCAGGCTGACAAACGGGAGTGTGTAGAGGATAAAGAGGACATTGAGGGAAACCTGCTGAGACCGGCCGGTCTGTCTCTGAGAGGAGCCACCTTCACCTTAAAAATCTTCAGAGCTGAAGATCTGCCTCAGAGTCAGACTCTCTTCCCTGTTCTGTGATTTAAAGATTCCCACATTTGCTTCAGAAACAAAGATTCACTCCCCCCACTTTTCCTCCCCTCTGCAGTGGACGACGTCTTCATGGACGGGATGAGGCAGATCCTGGGCTTTGACAGCAACAGGAAGAACTTGGTGGATCCAATGGTGGAGATCAACTTTGCTGGAAAAACTGTAAGAGACTTGGTTTCTGTCTTTTGGACCAAATGTATTTAAATAAATGAATTGAAGAGTTTTTATTTTCTCTGCTGCTTCTCAGATCTGCACCAAGATCCTGGAGAAAAACGCCAACCCTCAGTGGAACCAAAGTCTGACTCTGCCCATCAGGGTGAGACACTGATTCAGCTGTAGTTAGCCAAAGCTCACTAAAGGTTAGCCTGTAAATTTCATACAAAATTACAGTTGAAGACCACAAAGTAGTATAAGAAAACTAACAATGTTACAAATTAAACATTTGTGTTTTTCGGACTATAAGCCGCTATTTCACATGCTTTGAACTCTGCGGCTTGAACAATGATGAAGCGGCTAATTTATGGATTTTTACGGGCTAACGAAGTTCATACCGCTGCGTTATACTAGTAGCGTATGTCTGTCTGTGAATGGCAGTGTGCGTATATGTGCGTCGACCGCGCGCGCGAGCGAGAACGGTAGTAACAGTTGTTCTCGGTGTGGCTGATAATAAAGACCCCAACTTCCCTGTTTCTGTTGTGAAAGGGAGTTAGCTCCGGAGCTAATGTTCGCGCATTTTAACTACGGTCTGGACGCCGAAGCAGGAAAGAGCTAACGTGTAAGCAGTCGTGGTACAGGCACTGTTCGGGGGAAAAAAAAACACATTTATTTAATTAAAAGTGAAGAAATAGATATATTTTTGTGTAACATCTTTCTGTGTAAATATCCCGTGTTAAAACGTGGACACCTGCAGCTTATAGAGAAGTGCTGTCTAAATATGTACAATTATTTTTTTCTTTTTTAATTTAGTGGGTGCGGCTTATGTTCAGGTGCTGTACGCAATGATATATATATATATATATAAACATAAAGTTCGTGGAAATAGACATTTGTAAATATATATATATGCAATAGCCAAAAACTGGTTCAAAGATAGCTAAATGGATTAGCAACAGTCAAACATTAAACCTGAAGTGACCAAAAGTACAGGACAATAAAAGAGGACTAAGGTGGACCAGAGAGACCATGGACCTCAGAGTCTAGTCAAAAAAGCTCGAGGATGACTAAAGGTTAGCCCAGGAGTGGCTCCACATTACAAAGAATCACTTCTCACACATCTCTGTTGTTGATGTCCTTCTCCTTTTTTCCCAGTTTCCGTCCATGTGTGAGAAGATGAGGATCAGACTCTTGGACTGGTGAGTCTCTGCTGCCTCAGCTGAAGACGCTGGACTTCAGACAACTCATTATCATTTCTCTCTGCAGGGACAGAGCCAGTCATAATGATGTCATCGGTACCACTCACCTCTGCATGTCCAAGATCTCTGCTCCTGGAGGGGAGATAGATGGTGAGGCACTGGACTACATAGGACTGGACTGGAATGTTCTGGTCTGGTCTGGTCTGGGGTGGACCACAGTGGACTGTTCTGGACATGACTAGACTACACCTGTAATAAACCTGGACTCGTCAAACAAAAACGATGGTCAGGTGTAGACTGTTCTGACCCTGTTGCTATAGTTTGGACCAGAGCAGTTCAGATCAGCGCCTCTGAGGCTCAGTTCATCTGTCTGCTCTGGTTCAAGTTAGAATTGGATGGACACTGCTTTATAAAACATTTGAACCTTTCAACCTTTCTTTTTTGATACTTGGACCCTAACCATCTGGACATGTTGGTCTGTTCTAGACACTGAGTCTTGATCCACCTGTTCTGTGTTGCATGTCAGTTATTTCTCCAACTGAAAACTCACCTACGCTGATTCTGTATCACTGACATCACTGAGTTTTTATTCTCTTGTTTTTCTCACCTGTGCTGGAAAAAAAGAATACAGCAGACATTTGCAGAGAAAACAGGCGTATACCTAAGAGTACTTTAATGTAGCCCAAACATAGAACCAAGAGCTAAAAGGCAGCCATTAAAGTGGCTGAAGTCACTTAGAACTTGGAACAGTTTAAAATAAGTCACAAACGCACAAAGACAAAAGGCTAAAAGTATGCCAGCTGTAGTTATACATTTTAGCTAAAAATAGCAAATAAAAAGCTAAAGATAACTAAAAAGCTATCTTTGGCTAATTTTAGAAAGAGTAGAAATCTTCTGACTCTGCTGTTTCATTTCTTTTTCTTTTGTTTTTTTCTTCTTCTTTCTCTGAACATCGCCTTCTTCTGTGTATTCAGACGAGTCCGGCCTTCGCAGCGTCCACTCTGGCAGTACGTCTTCCTCCACCTCCTCCTCTTCTCCACATTACCACACCTTCACTTCCTCTCACTTAAACTCTCTCAGTCTGTTCTACCAACTTCTCCTCCTCATTTTAATCCAGTCACGTCACTCCTCATCTTCATCCTCAACTCCTTCTCCCACTTTTGTCTCCACCACAGTCGACGACAGCCTGGGTTTTCTGCCCACGTTCGGCCCGTGTTTTGTAAATTTGTATGGAAGCCAACGGGAGTTCAGTGTCTTCAACGACCCACACGAGGCACTAAACCTGGGAAAAGTGAGTTTGAACAAAAACACATAAAACAACTTCATGTATTTGCCTGACTTTCAGTTAATAGGCTATGACTTTTCTGTCCTATTTGGACAGACATTTCTCTATAAACATTGTACTGCTAACCTTTAATTCCCTTTTGGTATTTTGTGTCTCTTTTTGTCCATTTGCATTATTATACTTTATTGATTTTAATTTCAAGAGTCAATGTTTTTGGCTGAATTTTGTTATTATTATTATATATTTTTTTTTCCTATTTTGAGGACATGTTAGTGGTGTTTTGTTTTTTCCACATTAGCTAACTTTTAGCTTTCCCCTTAAGGTTTAGTTTCTCTAAACTTGAGTTATTTAAATGTTTTCGGCTAACTCCTGTCAACTCTTATCTTCTGTTTGTGATGATGACTCGTACATGAAATGTGTTTGTGCTGCATTTATCTGTACACTTGTGATTTGAAAAGTGTGGAGGTCAGTGTTCTGCTTCTTCTCTCCACCTCAGGGTGAAGGTGTAGCCTACAGAGGTCGACTTCTGCTGGAGCTCAGCACCAAGCTGGACCAGAAACCGGAGCAGAGGAGCGAGGACATTTCACCAGACCATCTACTGGTGGTGGAGGTGAGCTCACGTGAGCATCTCCATCACCTGCTCCATCAGCAGCTCCACCCTTTCTTCCCTCTCACCTTTACTCCTCCATACGCTGCAGAAGTTCCTGAGGAAGAGGAAGTTCTCGCTCTTCGTGGAGTTCTACTCGGCCACGCTGCTGCAGGACGTGGACCACGCCGTCCATTTTGAGGTCAGCATCGGAAACTACGGCAACAAGTTTGACTACTCCTGTCTGCCTCTGGCCTCCACCACCCAGTTCAGTCGAGCCGCGTTCGACGGTAAGTCAGTCGACTCATGGCTTCAACCGTTAGCTGGCTCTGAGCTAAATGCTACTTCAGTGTTTTTAAAATCTTTCTGGCTTAGTGTAAAATATATCGCAGCTAACTCTGAAATAATACGTTACTGGTTAACTTGATCTCTCTGTATGTGTATGTGTGGCTACCTCTACCTTATCTTTGAATTGTTTCTTTATTAAGTTGAGTTTTGTTCATCAGCAGTTTTAGACTCAAGCATTTTCTTGTTGTTTTTACTCACTTTTTTATTTTTATTTTTGGATTACATTAGGCTTTTTAAGCAAAGTTTTCTTATTTAAATAGTTTTTTTCTTTTCTTCCTGTTGCTGGTACACTAATCATGAGTTTGTGTGTGTGTGTGTGTGTGTTTCAGGCTGCGTTTATTACTACCTACCATGGGGAAACGTGAAGCCCGTGGTGGTCCTGTCGTCAGAGTGGGAGGATGTGACTCCGAGGATCAAGGCTCTGAACATGCTGCTCAACATCATAGACAGACTGGTACGTAACATTGGGTGTCCAGCAGGTGGCACCACAGAGACTAAAACGTCAGCGTTAACTTGTGTTAAGCAGTTTGTGTGTGTTTGTTTTATGCTAGGAATCAAACCTGCAGCGAGTTCAGTTGGAGGTAAGAACCGGAAGTGACATGGAGGAGGTGGAGCTTCGGGTAGTGGAGCTGCTGGATCAGGTGATCACAGACTGCAGGTAAACACTAACTGGACCCACCTACAGTACAGCTGTCCTGGACATGGAGGGCAGACAGTCGTCAGCACACACACGGTTCTTCTCCTTCTTTTCCCAGTCAGGACCTGCCCTCTCTGGACCTGTGGTCCTGCACCACCCCTCTGGACCGCTCCCTCAGACACGTCCGGACCCTACACCTGCAGCAGATCCTAGCAGCTGCTCTGGCTCTCAAAGAGGGCTCAGAGACGGAGCTGTCCACGGTCCTGGAGCAGGCTGAGGACTGGCTCAACAGGTTCAGGACCATGGCTGAGGAGGTACAAGATAACCAGTACAACAATAATAACAACAATGATTGAACTATTGGTCCAACACTGGTTGATTTTTACTTACTTGGTATTGTTTTCATTTGTAAAAATGTACTTTTGCATTCAACACTAATTCCTTCATATTTTTATTTTTTTCTAATTTTCAGCATTATTCATATTTCATATTTTTATTTTTTTCTAATTTTCTCTCATTACATTTGACTGTGTCTTTGGCCGTATGAGAATAACTTTGTTTTACTTTAATGTCAAATGTGTGTCTGTATCTAAGCCTCAGAACAGTCTTCCAGACATCGTGGTGTGGATGCTGCAGGGTGACCACAGGGTGGCGTACTATCGCATCCCTGCACACACAGTGATATATTGCCAGGAGTATTCTGGGAAAAACTGTGGAAAGCTGCAGAACGTCTTCTTGAAGGTACACATACGTATGTTTTATTCACTCAGCATCACCAAAGGAAGAAAACAAACACCAACATTGACTGATTATCTCTATGTGTGTTTTTATTTATTTATTTTATTACCATAAAGTACCCACAAGGCAGTGGGGCAGAGGCTAAACTTCCAGGTCAGCTGAGGATCAAGGTCTGGTTTGGATTGGCCGCAGATGTCAAAAACTTCAACCAATACGCTGAGGGAAAACTATCAGTGTTTGCTGAGACGGTGAGACACAGACTAACAGACGTACACAGGGGGGCGCTCTAGGCTAGTTCTCTTCCCCATTACTTGTCCAGTGTCTGTTCAGAGAACAGGGCCCTGAGCTGTCATTTCTATTTTCTAAAAACAGTATGAGAACCAGACGAGGCTGGGCCTGGTGGGCAGTTGGGGTACTACAGGTCTGACCTACCCCAAGTTCAGTGACATCACAGGACGAGTCAAACTGTCCAAAGAGAGTTTCAAACCTTCACCAGGCTGGACCTGGGCTGGGGAGTGGTTCATCAGTCCAGAGAGGACGTGAGTCCGTGCACGCACACACACACGCACACACACGCACACACACACACCAGTCCTGAGAGTAAGAATCACTGAAAAAAATCAATCCAATATGGTAAAGTCAGTTTTGTAATTTTGTGAAATGACTCACAGACTGTTGTTTGATGTGGATGCCGGTCACATGACGTTCACCGAGGAAGTCTTTGAGAACCAGATGAGGTTACCAGCAGGACAGTGGATTGGAATGACGGAAGGATACACAGATGTGGTACGTACGTGTGTGTGTGTGTGTGTGTGTGTGTGTTCTAGCTCAACTTCTAGCTCATATTTAAAAACTCTCTGCTTGTTAGAACGGTGAAAAGGCGGTGCCAAAGGATGAGGTGGAGTGTCCGCCTGGGTGGGTGTGGGAGGAGGTGGAGTGGAGTGAGGATCTGAACAGAGCTGTGGATGATCAAGGTATACACACACACACACACACACACATTGCAGTTGCATTCGGTGCAGCCGACCCAGAAATATTAGTTTAAATGAAATTATATCATAATTAGAATAATTATTATTATAGTCATGACGATGGACAGTGCAGCTGCAGTAAAAGCTAAAAGGGTCAGCTATGTTATTCTTTTTTAGATAGATGTCTAGAATATATGTGTATAGAAATAGGTCAGTTAACCATGACAGGTTAAATTAATATCAAAGGAAGAACTTTTGAACCTGACATGGCTGTGTATGTGTGTGTGTGTGTGTGTGTCAGGTTGGGAGTACGGCATCACCATCCCTCCAGACCGTCGTCCAAAGTCCTGGGTTCCAGCAGAGAAGATGTACCACACTAACAGACGCAGGCGATGGGTTAGAATGAGACGAAGAGACCAGCAGAAGATGGAGGCTCTGAGGAAGGTGTGCTCCCTCTCTCTCTTACACACACACACACACACACACACAAATACACACACAATATTAAAAAGTGTTATAAACCATCATATTAAAATATAACAATGTTACGACAAGTTAAAATAATAGCTAAAAGCTAAAAACATTTTCCCCACGTTGGAGGCAGCCTTTCTATTTATTTGAAGTTTACCTAAAACAACCACTAGATGGTGGTATAGGTTCACATATGACCACGAAGGCTCTGAAAATTTTTCGGTATTTTGTGAAATAATTAACTATTATATTATTAAGCTACTATTTAATATATATAAATGATACATAAATTAAATATGACATAATCATATGCTGTATTTTCTTCTGTAAATTCATTTTTCTGTACATATTTCATAGTTTATTTTCTTTATGTTTTTGTTGTTTTTTTCTTCACTCCTATATTTACCTCCCGGCAGCAGCAGCAGCAGCAGCAGCAGCGTCCTGATGGGTCGGGGGGGGGAGGGTGGGG
>NC_024307.1:27975288-27995942 GCF_000523025.1 Cynoglossus semilaevis | reverse complement strand
CACCTATCTTTCCCCCCCGGCAGAGGCAGCGGCAGCAGCAGCAGCGTCCTTATGAGTCGGAGCGGGAAGGTTGGGAATACGCCTCCCTGTTTGGATGGAAGTTCCACCTGAAGCCCAGGAAGACAGACAGTTTCAGGAGGAGACGCTGGAGGAGAAGGATGGAGCCTCTGGAGAAGACGGGCCCGGCGGCCATTTTTGCTCTGGAATGTTCTTTGGTAGAAAACCTTTACACTGACTTTTTAAAATTTGGAAATGCTACAGAGAGAAATGAATTTGATGGAGTTGAATCTTCTTCCTCCTCTTCTTTGCCTTCTCTCCTTTTCTTTTTTATTTCCCTCACCCTTCTTTCCCCTTGTTTTAATATTTCTCCTTCTTCTGACTCCTTGTTATTCTTAACTTCCTCCCTTTCTTCCTCTTCTTCCCTTTCTTCCTGCTCATTGCCCCTCTCAGAGCAGCATCGAAGACAGAACTGATGATAGATCAGTGACGACCACGTTTGGAGTCAACAGACCAACTATCTCCTGTTTCTTTGACCGTCAGTTTCACACACACACACACACACACGAACACAAGTGTACAGTATATTGTACTAATTACTAGTGTCGTTATCTATGTGTGTGTGTGTGTGTGTGTGTAGGAGGCAGTCGGTACCAGCTGCGGTGTTACCTGTATCAGTGCAGAGATCTGTTGGCCATGGACAAAGACAGTTTCTCAGGTGAAAACACTACATTAACCACCCTCATACACACTCGGCGCCCTCTGCTGGATAAGACAGACACTGAGTATTTATATTTATATATTTTTGTCTTCTGTCCTTTTTTTTGTTTTCCTTTGTCTTTTATCATGTTTTCATTTCTTTTGTTATCTTATTTGTCTTTCTCTGTCTCTCTCTCTCCCTCTCTCTCTGTCCCCACATCCTCTCTCTCTCAGTGTGACCTTTTATCCCAACAGTCCATCATCTCATTTCTAAACAACACAAAATAAACTCAAACAGCTCCAGGGGACCTCTGTTAGTGTGTGTGTGTATGTGTGTGTGTGTGTGTGTGAGTGTGTTAAGGGTTAATTGAGGGCTGGTGGGAAAAGTGCAGTTTAGCTTCTGTTGACTCCAATGTAAACGACTCCACTGAGACTCTTTACCAGGACAGTGATAATAAACACTTTGTGTGTGTGTGTGTGTGTGTGAGTGTGTGTTTATGTACAAATGAGTGTGTTAACAAGCAGCATAGTCAATGTGACCTGTAATAACAAACCTCACTGATCGGCGGTCCCAGCGCTGCATTCCCGAGCTGCTGATGTCACTGTGACAGACACAGTTATTTTCACTGAGTCAGATCCTCATTTGTTAGGCTCCAGTTAAAGTTCAGATCAGGATGTTTGCTAACTCTAAGTTATTTTTAGCTATGTACGATATTAACTTTTTACCGATATCCGATACGCCTAATTTCTCAATTCTGATGTCAAACAATACCAATATTGGCCTGGTCATATTTATTTATTTATCTGTACAAACCATCGTATGAGCTGCTGACACCAGCATTCTGTTGACAATCCTCTGATTACTAAAATAGATTCATTAAATGAGCTGCAATGCTGCCATCTAGTGACGTTCACTTTGATTTACAGCCGTTTATCCCCAAAACCTTTTTTAGGTCACACATCATTTAGTGAAACCCAGGCATTGCATCATCAGCTTTTCATTGATTGTAGGAGAAACCAATAACGCTTATTGCAGATATTACTTAATTATGCTAATATCAGGCTGATTGGGCGGACAGCCCTAGTTATTTTGACTTAAAGAAAAATAGTTTAGGTAGTTACATTAATTAAACAATTAATTCTAAGTATGTTGTTGAGGTTGAACTCAGAAATCTGTCCTCCTCTGTTTTGTCTGTCCATCCAGATGCCTACGCCATCGTGTCCTTCCTCCATCAGTCCCACAGAACAGTGACGGTGCGGAACTCCCTGAATCCCATCTGGGACCAGACTCTCATCTTCTATGAGGTGGAGATCTTTGGAGATCCTGAAGCCATCTCGGCCAACCCTCCCAACGTGGTGGTTGAGCTGTATGACGAAGATTCTTACGTGAGTGTTTGACCTTCTGCGTCAGGCATTTGTCCTCGTCCGTCTGCCGCTTGAAGAGGTGTCTTTTATTCTTTCCAAATAGGGAGCAGATGAGTTCCTTGGCCGCTGCATTTGTCAGCCCTCTCTCACCTCCAGTCCACGTCTGAGCTGGTTCCAGATTCGTCACGGTGACAGAAATGCTGGCGAGCTGCTGGCTGCGTTTGAGCTCATTCCCAGAGAGAAGGTCCGAGGTTCTCCTCACCTCTGAGACATCAGACTTTTACTTTGAACTAAAGTTTGTTCCTTATTTTGTCTCCACAGCCTGCAATTCACCACATTCCAGGACAGGAGGTCAGCTATTTTTCACATATTTAATTTTGTGACTTCACTGTTTGAAATACTTTGTCCAGAGTTACATCAGTGAAGAAAACTGACCAGAGGAGGCAGCAGTGGACCAGCAGCTGCTGTGTCACTCTGGGCTAAAGCCACTGATTTTTCTCTATGGACTTTGGTGTGGCAGAGAGAGTGTTTGGTTTTCTGTTGAACTCTAACAGTGTCACTACTATTCTTTTCCATTTTTAACTTCTCTTTATTTTGGGTTCTCGAACGCCTCCTCCCCTCCGTCTCCCTCACCTCCACAGGGAGACATCACCACCTCCACCCATGTTCTGGATGAGGTAAAACCAAAACAAAGATAGTAAAGCTGACTCCTGCTGACACGCACACGCCAAGAACTTTAAAAAAACAAGTTGAATTTATTACTGGATATTACTAACTACTTACTAATTAACATTTGACGTTTTCTTTTTTGCAGTTTCTGTTTTCGGGATTTCCCTCTGAAAACCTGCAGCAGTGGGTACGACACACATGCGCATGCACGCATACACCCAAAGCACACACAATGTTTTAAATATGGGTGACAATTTCCTCTGTTATGATTGACAGCCGGACGAGTCAGACGTCCCATTCCTGCCTCCTCAAAGAGAACCAAACGTCTTCATGGTTCCCCAGGGAATCAAACCAGTTCTTCAGAGAACCGCTATCGAGGTTTGCTCGCCGTCTGTTTCTGCAAAAATAAAACAGAAAAGATAAAAGTCAACATCCGTTTTATAACTGCAAAAGCTTCAAAAGCAAGCTAATAAAAGCTAAAAAGTACCACAGGACCATTTATACCAAGATGCTTAAAATGTTCCACATATACAGTTAAAGAGCAACAGTTTTACTAGGACAGTCAAAGGTCTGTGACATCCAGCCTACATTCAAAGTTTATGATAAACTAACAAAAACGTATAAAGATCACTTTATGAAACATTAGACTAAAAGTAGGTACTGATGAAAATGAAAAGAACTGTTGTATTTTGTTGTTGTTTTTTTTCCTTTTTCTCAGATCTTAGCGTGGGGCGTCCGAAACCTGAAGAGTTTCCAGTTAGCCAGTGTTACCTCTCCCAGCCTGCAGGTGGACTGTGGAGGCACAGTTGTCCAAAGCTGTGTCATCCGCAGCATGAAGAAGAAACCGAACTTTGACGTCAACACACTGCTACTGGACGTGGTGAGAACATGGAGGCCACAACTCTAAAGTTCAGTCCACAAGCAGCAGATAAATGTTAGCTAAACAAAGACTAAAGCTAGTTTAAAATAAGGTTTTAGCTGCCAAAGGTTAGCAAAGACAAACAAAGGGTTAATGACATTTAAAATGTGAAACGTCTTTCGTTAAATTCATATTATGGACTAAATACACAATAAAGGTGGTTAAAGAATTTAAAGTAGCATAGTTAGTAGTTAAAGGTTAGCCAAACCACATCTGACAAAATAGTTCAGTAAATGATTTGTTCTTGCTGGAGTTACACAGTTCATGAGGAGGGCTGTGCTGCAGCTGGGAGGTTTCAGGCTGGGAGGGTGTCTGCTCCAGTCCCTACTGTATATACCACATTATATACAGTTACACTCACTGAACACTGGGTGGAGGATGACAGCATGGACACGGCTCAGTGAGCAACACTGAATATAGGCGCTTTATAAAGGAACTGCTCAGGCTTTAAGAGCTGTTTTAGTCTCTGAATGGAATTCTGTCTACCATACTGAAGTCCACAGAGAAAATCAGTGATTTTAGCTCACAGACCAAAGTCCATAGAAAAAAATCTGAGATTTTAGCTCACAACTGTTAGAGAACTAAATACGGTCAAAAATGGTAAAAAAAAAAACTAAAATAATTGAATGATCAGCTAAGGATAAGCCTAACAGAACTAAAATTAACTGAGTTTAGCTCGTGACCTAAGTTAGTCAAAGATTAAGCTAAAATTTTCCAAAGTAACAGAATAATTATACAGTCTCCAGGTAAGCTAAAGTTAGCTAAGAAGGTTGCTAAAATTTACCGAAAAGAAGCAGGTTATTAGCCAAGAAGAAACTAGAAGTTGGTATAATTTAGTTAAACAAATTTTAGTTTAAAAAGTTAAGTCTGACATCAGGACCTGACGTTTTTCCCTGGTTGTTTTTTCAGCAACTTCCGTGCGAGGAGCTCTACATGCCTCCTATTGTCATCAAAGTCATTGACAACCGTCAGTTTGGGAGGAAACCTGTGGTTGGTCAGTGCACTGTTCGCTGTCTGGAGGAATACCGCTGCCACCCAGAGGAGCAGGGAGGAGCTGCAGCTATGGAGGAGGAAGAGGACGATGAGACAGGATGGAGACGTAAGACATGAAAACATATATAGTATAGTGGACATCAGCAATGACCTGTCATTAAAAATGTACACCAATCTGTGCAGGAGAAACGAATCAGCTGATACCAGGAGACGCTTTTATTGACATCGATGACCAGGAGCCGCTGGTTTCTGAACAGGTAAAATCACTTTGTCATTTCCTGTGGCTCCGGTTACTTCCTGTAGCACCTGTCACTTCTTGCGGCTCCGGTTACTTCCTGTAGCTGTCACTGCCCGATCCACATGCAGCGAAGAATGACAACTCCACTTGGACAGACTTTATTTGTTTATTCCGGAGTGCAGTTCGACCTATTTACGGTTTACGGTCATCAAGTTTACAACATGTAGAGTTATTTCTTTCTGTTTTGTTTTGTGGCCAGTATCGTCCAACATAGAAGCACAGGTAGCACAACTGTTTTGGTTCCTGGTGCTTGGCCCTTCATGTGCATCTGAAATTTGGCAGTGACAGCCTCATTCTCGCTTCACTTTTACATAGGCGCAAATCAGGCAGCCACAGCCACAGTGGCCATTTGTCTCTGTCCAAAATGGCGGGCAGGTGACGTGGATCGGGCAGTGACAGTAGCTCCTGTCCCCCGTGACGGTCTGAGCCTGGCTGAGAAACTGTTTCCTCTATTTCTCTCCTTCTCCTCTCCTGTTCTCTCCATTGAGGTTGATTTCTTTGTAACCTCCCTGTTTGTTCACCCGCAGTCACCACAGTGACAGTTTTACACACACACACACACACACACACATAGAAGATGTAGTAACCTGATTGTTGTGGTGACTCTAAAACGTTTAGAATGTTCATTAGAGAGTGTTTCTGTGTGTGTGTGTGTGTGTGTGGATAAATCAGACAGTGATGATGTCATCACTGGGTTTCTGTGGTCAACAATGTGGAAATCAACAAAGCTGATTTCCACATTCTCCAGAACTCTTGACCACTGTTACTGTTACTGCTGGTACTGTTACTGCTGTTACTGTTACTACTGTTGCTGCTGTTACTGCTGCTGTTACTGCTGCTGTTACTGCTGTTACTGTTGCTGCTGCTTTGACATCTCTGTCAGCTTCTGTTAGTTGTTTAATCACAGCAGTGTCAGATAGTTGAATAGAACCAGTCAGCAGTGACCTGATACCTTCGAATCATCATCGTCATGTGACCTCTGACATGTGTTTTGAATCATCGTCATGTGACCTCTGACATGTGACTCACATGTCTGTACTTTTGTAAAAATGTTTTTTTCCTATGGTTTTGAATTAAATTAATTCTAGGTTTGACTTTACAGATAAAATGAACACTCGTCCTGTCTGGACACTAACCCTCTAACCTGTGCATGTATCTAAGTGTGTATTTATTAATATCTGTGTGTGTGTGTGTGTGTGTGTGTGTGTTAGTTTGCAGATGGGGCAGGCTCCGCTATCATTAACCTCTCAGCCTCTGACTCCAGTCTTCATGTAGGTCCGACTTCCATCTTCTAAACCTCAAACCTACATCAACACTTTTCTGTATGAAACTAAAATGTGGTATTAATCTATTTCCACTGTGGCCTGGTACAAATGACCCCTGGTCTGGCACTGGTCCACAGTCCTCAGGTTGATGACTTGTGTTTTGGAGATCTCATCTGAGCTCAAATGAACGGTGATGTAATTCTTCACTGTCCACTATTTGAGCTCTTTGGGTTTTGTCTTCTCTCATTTTCTCAACAGTCTGTTCTCTTTGGTGAGGGGCAGAAACATTAGCTAACTGTTAGCTCATACGTTTATGTTGAAACTCCCTCATACGTTAATATAATCCTTCCACTTAAAAAAATAATGAGTCTTAGTGAAATGATTGAATGGATCATCAGTCTAATCATATTAGATATCGATCACCTGTGTCTCTTCATCGTCATCACTTGTTTTAGTCTAAAAAACAAACCCATTTGTCCGTGTGTAGTCAGTCCGTCAGCTCAGCGCTGTTGTCTCAAGTGCACCTCCTCTTTGGTGAAGACGTGTGTCTGCAGAGAAACCAGACGTTTGTTCCTCCTCTGCCTCATGGCCGAGGAGGAAATTCTTTTCTGCTCAGAGAAATCTCGGCTTTAACAGAGCATCGCTCGGTGAGCCGCGTGGTCACGGAGGAAACCTGACGCCGCGTTTGAACGCTGGGCTGTTACAGTCTCCCATCTTTTATTTATCTAAGCCAGGTCCATTTAAAGCCCGGCTCTGACCTGGAGCAGACAAACACACAGTGTGAGTAATTAGGGACGATTCCTTTCTCTACAAACACTGCTATTTGTTTTATTAAGGGTCAGATCTTTAAAAGCAGTCAAATTAAAGGCTCCACTTTCCATCTGCAGCAGGCCAAAGTCAACAGAGCTGCTACAGATCCTCCTCACCACAAGTCTGTGTGAGCAGACAGTGGGAGCAGGCGGAGGCAGGGATGAAGGGGGAGAAAAAAAAGCTCCAGGAGAGGACAGGGCTAATATCTCATGGCAGCGGAGAAAGAAAAACCTCCAACGTAAAACCTCTAATGTGCTGTAAATCCTGCCGTATTCATCTCGGTGAAAGATGAAGAAAAAACCCTGGGGTTTGATGATTCCCAGATTAAACCAAACTCCTTCCAACAGGGATCAGTCTGATCCGGTTTCAGAGCTGGAACCGTTTCAGAGGATCTCCTGTCAGAGCTGATACTGACTCCTCAAAAACCTCTGCTAGAACCACGGTCAGAAGATGTCCCCAAGAATTCGACTGCTCCTGTAAACGTCTGACGCTGTAGTGGAGTGTCTGTGTGTCGCAGGACAGACAGATTGGACAGATTAGGATTAGAGCGGCAGCACCAGTGGCAAGACAAAAATAACTTCAACAACAAATGTAAAAAATATGAAGAGAACTCATAGTTAACCTGGACTTGGAGCAAAATAACTTTGAGTTAGCCCTTTTTTTTTTTACTTGAACCTTACTTTAACCGTCAACGCCAACTTTTCTTTGAGTGGACGAGTGTGTGTGTGTGTGTGTGTGTGTGATATTTATTAGTATTCGCACAGACAGTGAGGGCGGGGTCAGAGGGGTAAATACAGAATTTCACATTTTTCCGAACCATTGTGCCACTGTGGCATGGAAAAGGGCAGCACGTAGAGCGTGGCACACACACACACACACACACACACACACACGTGTGTGTGTGTGTGTGTGTATTTATGTGTCCTGTGAGTGTGTTTGGTGCCAAAGCAGTGATGACAAGGGCGCCAGGAACTTCTGTGTGTGTGAGTGTGTCTGTGTGTGTCCTCCAGGACTCTCCGTCAGACGTATGAAAACCAACACTGCAACACACACAACACCTAGTGCACACAGACACACACACGGCCACTTGTACCGCAGGATCAAAGGTCAAAGGTGAAAGTCAGAGCGGGGTCTAACGCGGTAAATTTTCATCATTTACTGTAGCAAAATGTTCAGTTAAATATTAGCCGGATGTGTCTCTGCTCTTTGTTGCCAAAGTGAACAGAGTTAGAACGGAGAGAGTCAGTGTTGGAGTCAAAGTGCTTTAACTGTCATCAAAGAACCATCAAATGGTAGAACTAACCTCATGTCAACCCTTTTTCTTTGCATCCTGTTGTGGACACTAGATGGCACAGTGGGTAAGTATGTGATTCCTTGATTGGCCAGTAGATAAGGTGTCTATCAGGAATCGTCTTCTTTCTTCACCTGCTGAAATGTTGTCTTTCAGAATAATTCAAATACTGACTATTTATTAATTTAATTTCATTGGAGTAAGAGTCAAAAAGAATCCTTGACAAATTGGACCACATTCTACCTTTTTACACTGCTGGTCTGCTGACCTCTGACCTCTGATCATGTGCTTGTCAGGCTGAAGAGTCCATGGACTGGTGGAGTAAGTTCTACGCCTCCACTGGAGAAAAGAACAAGTGTGGAAGCTACCTGGAGGAAGGCTACGACACGTTAAAGGTAAAGAACCGTTGTTCCTCTGAGGGTCCAGCAGGGGGCGACACTGATGATCCTGTATAGATGTAAGATAAGGATGGTAATAAGAAAAGGAAAGGAAAGTGGGTGAAAGGAAGGCCTCGTAGAAGGAAGCACGCAAAGGAAAGACAAGAATTGAAGTTCTGAACAGAGGAAGAGAGGAGCTGAAGTAGAAGAAGAAGAAAGAGGAGTAGGAAAGGTAGTGAGACAAAGAAGGAGAAAGAAAGGCAGGAGAAAAGAAGGAAGTTAAGAAGGATGAGGTATTTGCCAACTTGGGTTTTTCCAAGTACTCCACATCCTCTTCATCAGCCCGTCCTTCATCCATCCTTCACTCCTTCTCTTCTTCCTCCACCCTTTCCACCCCTTCTCTCCCCTCGACGTTCCCACTGTTTTCCTGAACGACCTCAGTGACTCATTTGTGGTGAATTAACTCAGGAAGTGTTTCAGTGGGACCAGCAGAGGCCACCTCCTGACGTTGGTCAGATCCAGGAGAGAAGGCTCACATCAGCCTCTCGGTTCCTCCACTCATCATCCACACTTTCCTCATCATGCCGTATCCCTGATGTTCTCTGGGTCCAGACTCGGACCTCTGCTTCTCCTCTGGGACTGGAGGCTCACGTCAGTCTTTGAGGCCGACGCCTGAGATGAAGTTTTACACCAGAATTATTTTTTATTCCTCTCTCCTGGACGCAGTTCCACATCAGAACTTTCGGGGCCTTTTTCATTTTTATGTTCCTCCAATTTAACAGAGATTTCCTTTCTGTACCGATTCTAAAAGGGACACTCCTGGGTTTTTCAAAGTCCGGTTGACATACTGCCAGACAACCAACTGTGCCAAGAAAACTCTTAGACGGCCTTTCCTACAGAAAACTTCATTTAAGAAAACCACTTACTCTCCCATACAGAAGTCCATAGAGGGAAACACTTATTTTAGCTCACAGAAACACGGCATTTCTTGATCCACTGCGGCCTTCATCACCGAGTCACAACTGTTTAATATCCTTTGTTCAGACTGACCACAGTGACACAAGCTGACCACAGGAGGCAGCAGTGACTTTGGTGTGAGAGAGCTAAAGCAAATGACCTTTACGGCTGTTACAGAGACCTTTACAACATTCACTCCTTTAGCCTTTCACTCTCGTAAAGTAACTGATTTACGCTGCTGGTCATTCACAGTTCCATTCACACCGCACGTCAGTTTAGAATGAATATTTAACCAAAACTCCAGTTTCCCTAATCATAACCCTATTCCTCGAAGACTCAGGAAGAATCGAACATGTGACTGTTATTGCTGTAAGGCAGGTGCATTGACCACTGGTAACCGTGTGTTTCCTGGTTTCTCACTTCTCTCTTCTGGTCCTTCAACACGTTCAGCCAGCCTTACATGGACACACACAGAGACACCATCACTCTCAGAGTCCTGTTTTTCAGTGTTTCCTCAGAATCCACTCTACAGTTGGATGGAAACTACAGGAAGAACCAATGAGCCGCTGCCTCCCTGGCCCCTCCTCCCTCTTGTTTCTCTCAATCGCTCCCTTTTTCAAACAAACTCCTTTAGTTCAGATCTGCTGCTCTCACTGTTTCCAACCTTTACCGACCACCTTCACCTCCCTCTCACCTCCTCCTCCTCCTCCTCCTCCTCCTGCTGCTGCATCACTCCTGCTGCCCTTTGGGCTGCTCCTGTTGGATGAGACACAGTTTCCAGCCTCCAGTGGGAACTTCTATCTGAATTTACTCACCTTTACTCCCAGCTCAGGTCTTCACAGGCCCTCCAAATCTACCCTGGTTCAAGTCTGTCAGACAGCTTGGCTTTAGACCTGTCGAACTAAACGGCAGAAAGCTGAAGTTTTATCCCCTCTCACCAAAGTCAGTCAGTCATTCAGGCTCACATTGAAACAGCAGCTTTTAGTCTGCTGCTGCATCCGTTTTTATAAGTATGTCAATGTGTCTTTTAGATTATTTTCAATGACACAAAGTGACCACAAAAGGCAGCAGTGGACCCGCAGCTCCTGTTTACTTGTGAGCTTAAATCACTAATTTTCTCTATGGACGTGTCGGGTCTCGTTTAGAGAAAATGTTACTTTTCCAGTGATTTTTCAACGATATTTTCTTTAGAAATGTTCAGCTCTTCCTGTTTTAGGGCTAAGCTAACGTTAAAAAGGTCAGTTGGATTCTTGTGTTGGGTTCATGTTGACCACATATGTATTTACCATAAACAAAAGTCATCAGACTGTGGTTGAAAGGACAGAGTTTTTAATTAAAATGCTGTGAAGAGTTGTTTATAATCAGCGACACAATGATGTCTTTACTAAAACCACCAACTCCCCTGACACTGGGTTTGGTCTCACAACCGTGGACTTTCTCCACTCTCCTTCATTTACATCATGTCCTTCTTCTCCTCGCTCTCTTTCCAGCGGCTTTCATCGCCCTCCACCCTCACAGTCACCAAGACTGCACCTCCTCCTCCATCGCTCCTCTAATCATCCTCCTCCTCCTCCTCCGTCTCCCACGTCGCTCCTTTCTAACTAACCTCTTTGTTTCGTCATGACCAAAAACCAAGAGAGAGTGACAGTGGAGAGGAAACGTCTCGCTGCCTTCGTACGCCCTCTCCTCCCATTTTCATCACTTTTTAATGAACTATTTTCACAGGAACATCAATGATATCATAGCAGAGACTGGTGATTTATGAGTCATTTTAAGTGAAAAAGCCACTGGAGGTCAGTAAAGGTCACTCTGAGATGTACTGACTCTCGGCACAGCTTTTTAAAAACTTAGTTGCCTCTGACCTAACCGTGTGTTTGATTCTCGTCTTTTTTGTGACTTCTCTTCATTTCATCATCATCTCATCTGATTTTCTCTTGTCATGAGTCCAATGATGTCATGACCCACTTCGTCCTGCTCCTCTTCCTCAGGTGTTTGACCGTGAACTGGAGAAGGTGGAGGGTTTTGAAGGTCTCTCGGACTTCTGTCAGACCTTCAGGTTGTACAGAGGAAAGACTCAGGATGAAGGAGAAGATCCATCAGTGGTCGGAGAGTTCAAGGTACCAGTTCTACTCTGGCTTCTCTTCATACAGAATTAGAAAATGTCATGATGTTCTTCAACCTGCTCCTCCTCCAGGGTATGTTTAAGATCTACCCTCTCCCTGAAGACCCCAACGCCTCGGCTCCACCCAGACAGTTCAGGAAACTGCCTCCCAACGGAATTGAAGAATGTTTGGTCCGAGTCTATGTGATCCAGGCTGACGGACTGCAGCCTAAAGATGCCAATGGAAAGGTACGAGAGACGAGGAAAGGACAGTCACAGACAGAGACGACCACGGGTGTCATAAATGTGTTTGTGTTTCAGTGTGATCCCTACGTGAAGATTGCCCTTGGAAAAAAGACCATCGACGACCATGAGAACTACCTGACCTCTACCCTGGACCCTGTCTTTGGAAAGTACGCCACAATGTCACAGGAACAAAAACACATGTTTATAAACCACTCACTCTCCTACACCAAAGTCCACAGAGAAAATCAGTGATTTTAGCTCACAGACCAAAGTCCACAGAGAAAGTGACTTTAGATCACAGACCAATGTTGTTTCTGTTTTAAATATAAGAGAGTACAGTTTCAGCAAAAATAGTTTTAAATTTCATTTTTGTAAAATCCATTACTTATCTTGTCAGATAAAACTTAACTTCCGTGCAGAAAAGGTGCTAAAGGAGTGAAAGAGAGAATTTCATAGTTTAAACCATTTTTACCACAACTTATCTTGTTAGATAAAACTTTATTTCATAGTTTAAACCATTTTTACCACAGTAACAGCAGCAGGGGGCGGTACTCACTCACTGATGACAGTGTAATGACAACACTGACCGTTTTTTAATTCTTTGTCTGATGAAGTTTGTTCCTCTTTTTTTCCTGATCTTTCATATATGTCAGAGCTATAATATCCTCAGACTTTGTTCCAGTGTAAACCTTTCCTCACAGCTGGTTCTCAGGCTCCTGTTGACTGTGATGTTATCTTTGTCAGGATGTTTGAACTCACCTGCTCCCTCCCTCTGGAGAAAGACCTGAAGGTGATGCTCTATGATCATGACATGCTGACCAGAGACGAGAAGATCGGCGAGACCGTGATTGACCTGGAAAACCGCTTCCTCTCCAAATATGGAGCCATGTGTGGTCTGCCCCAGTCTTACTGTGTGTGAGTGTGACAGGAACAACGCCATCCGTACAACTCTTCTACAAAATTTAGATATGATAAAATCACTCAAACACATCATGTAAAAAAAAAAGAAGCTTAAATTTAAGCCAAGAAAAATGAAAGTTGCATTTATATAAAAGCAACTAAACGTCGGCCAGAAACACAACACTGGGCCCATTGGTAAAAGTCGACTAAAAAAGTAGATGAAAGACAACTAAAGGTAAGACTGTGTGATGCTTATAGTTAGCCAAACTACTGCATGTTAGTACATTAGTTAGCTTAGCTGCCTCTGGTCTCACCAAACAATAAACCTCACAATGTCACCAACTGCACATTTAACTGATTACAGGATTAGAACAGAACTAAAACTAACTCTCTCTCTTCTTTTTACGCACTCTTTCTTTGTCACTCAACCCTCAGGACCGGCGTGAACCAGTGGCGTGATCAGCTGACACCACGGCAACTGCTGTGTCGAGTGTGTGAGCGGAGAAACCTGTCCAAACCACGGTACCAGGACAACGCAGTCTTATTCAGAGGAGTCCGTTACACAGCTGCTGACCTGGGTGTGTGTCCTTGGACGTTGTTACACCAACCACTTTCCCATTCAAAAGTCCATAGAGAAAATCTGAGTTTTTAGATGACAGGGACCCAGCAGCCTTTGCTGACTTCTACTGCTGCCTCCATCACTCAGGTCAAAGGTGGTGTTTTTGGGACGTCACTATTTAAATATATGTTCTTCAGATTTACCTCAGTGAGATGAATTGACCACAGGAGGCAGCAGAAGCTCCTGTCTCTGAGCTAACATGAAGGGTTTTCTCCACAGAGAGTGAGGGGTTTACAAACTTTAGTTTTCTTTTCCATTCTGTTTTTTTTTTTTTGTTCAGTGAAGAAGTTAAATCACAGAGACCACCTGATGAGAGGAGAGACGAGATTAATATTAAAGACAAATTCACACACACGGCCATGTTAGCCAAAATCAACACAGCGCTTCGTTCTCTTCCCACAGTTGTCATTGGTAACCACAAACTTTCCTGCTGATTGGATGAGAGGTGGTGCTCCTCTTCCGCTTCTCTACTTCTCCAACGCTGACCTTTTCCCCTCAACTTTATATTTAAATCTTTTTTCCAACTTTCCTCTGACTTTTTCCTTCTTCTCTCCTTCCTCATTCCTTCCACCTTTCTCTCCTCTCCTCTCTTCTCTTCTCTTTACCACACCTTAGTAAATCAAACTCCGTCCTGTTGTTGTTTCTTTTAGAAGCAGCTGTTTTTTTCTCCTTCACATTTGTCACTGAATGTTACACTTTTTTAACACACGTGGATAATTCTGTGTGTGTTTGTGTGTGTGTGCGTTTGCTCAGATGACAGGGGGGAGTCCCGACGTCATCTGGGTCCGTTAAAAGAACGCCTCTCTCTCCACATCCTGAGGAAACTCACTTTGGTTCCTGAACATGTGGAAACCAGACGTCTGTTCAGTCCAACACAGCCCGACATACAGCAGGTTGTCAATCATCAGTACTTATCAGTGTTCATCAGGCTAATCAATAACCCTCAATAATCACTAACCTCCCTCCTGATTGGCTGTGGCTGCTGTCTCTCAGGGCCGTCTGACAATGTGGGTGGATCTTTTCCCCAAATCTCTGGGTCCACCTGGACCGCCGTTTGACATCACTCCTCGAAAAGCCAAGAAGTAGGAGCAGGATCACGTGACAGGTTTTGAAGCCTAGCCATCATTGTTCTTCCAGGTAACTCTTCTGGTTCTGTGTTCCAGGTTCTTCCTGCGCTGCATCATCTGGAACACCAGTGACGTCATCCTGGATGACGTCAGCATCAGTGGGGAGAAGATGAGTGACATCTACGTCAAAGGGTGACACACTGACTCAAACTGGTGCTGTCTTTGTCTCTGCCTCCACTCCACCTTAACCCCGCCCCCTCATCCATGTGTTTGCAGGTGGTTGGATGGACATGAGCATAACAAACTGAAGACGGATGTCCACTATCGCTCCCTGGGCGGAGAAGGAAACTTCAACTACAGGTTCCTGTTTCCCTTCAACTATTTACCTGCAGAGCAGCTGAGTGTCCTGGACAAGAAGGTGAGAAGAGAGCAGCCGGCTGTTAGCTATCTTTGGCTAACTGTTAGCCATGACCTTGGGGTAGAAAATAGGCCCTGTAGGTGGCAGTAATGCAACTTAAAAAAACCTGCTGGTCAAGACAGAAGAGGAAGAGAGGCCCAGGGTGTGAGCGGGGTTAGCTTAGCCTGGCTTAGCTGAAGGTAGTCTTTTAAATAACAAAGACATTACATGCTATCACCGAAGGCTAGAGACAGAATAACTGTACTGTAGCCTGTACTGTACTGTATAAAATGTGGTAATGATTAGAATTAAGGAAAGTAGGAAAGGACAGAGGAACCAGGGAACAAGGAAGGAAGAAGGAGAAAGGGAACTGGACAGGCAGGTTAGAGGGAACATGAACTCAAACAGAACTCCAAACTTCAAGGTTGGATTTTAAATGTGAACCTCAAGCATCAGTCCTTACAAGTGTCCCCTGTCTGAACAGGAACACTTCTGGAGCATGGATAAAGTGGAAACTAAAGTGTCTCCTAAATTGACCATCCAGATCTGGGACAATGACAAGTTCTCCTTCGACGACTACCTTGGTAAGACGACTCTCTGCTGACCCTTGACATCAAGCAGACATGAAGCTGGAGACTGGTCTGATACAACCAGTGGAAATTCAAGTCTATCATTAGTCACACAGAATTATTCTCTCACACCAAAGTCCATAGGAAAGATCTATGATTTTAGCTCACATTGACCCAGCAGGTGACAGAAACTAACCACAGGAGGCAGCAGTGAGCCAGAAGCTCCGGTCTGTCCATGAACTAACAACTTTGTTGTGAATGGAGTTTGGAGACAAAGTTTTTCTATTAAGTTTGATGTTGTCCTTCTTGTTTGTCCATCTGCATGTGACCCTGTCACCCGGGACCATCAGGTCACCTGGCGCTGGACCTGAACCACATGCTGCGTCCTGCCAAGTCTGCAGACAAGTGTGGCCTTCAGCTTCTGCAGCAGCCCACGGACAAACTGGTGTCTCTGTTTGAGCAGAGGACAGTGAGAGGATGGTGGCCCTGCAGCTGTGACAGGGACGGAGACAAGATCCTGGCTGTCAGAGAACACACACACACACACACACACACGAGTTCTTATAGTGGCATTGTTGGTCATGTGACCTGAGTTGTTGCTGTCACAGGGCAAAGTGGAGATGACTCTGGAGATGGTGACGGAGCAGGAGCAGGAGGAGCGTCCTGCTGGACTGGGCAGAGATGAACCCAACATGAACCCACACCTGGAGGACCCTCAGTGAGACACACACACACACACGTAGTCATAGCAGTGACACATAGCAGCGACGGTGACCTTCATCCCTCTCCTCTTCCTCCTCCTCCTCACAGACGTCCTGAGACCTCTTTCCTCTGGTTTTCCTCGCCGTACAAAACGCTGAAGTTCATCTTGTGGAGACGTTTTAAGTGGCTGATCCTCCTCTTCATCCTCCTCTTCCTGCTCCTGCTCTTCCTGGGTGTCTTCCTCTACTCCTTCCCTGTGAGTCTGACTTTCTGTCTGTTGAATCAACGAGCTCCTGGAGGAGGCCTCAGAGGGACAGGACGAGATGAGGAGGAGACAAAAGATTACAGAAAAATCCAATCTAACAAAGGCTCTCTCCTCCTTCTCTTCTCCTACAGAACTACGCTGCCATGAAGATGGTTGGACCTTTTGGACCAGCAAAGACCTCACAGTGATGAAGACGGAGTCTCTGCTCCTGCTCCTTGTGCTGCTCCTGTTTGTTTCTTTATCCTGTCTCCTTCCTGACCCTCAGACCATGTGACCTGGCTCTGACTGCAGACTCGTTTCCTCGTATATTTTTGGATTTTCTGGTCGAAGTTTCAGATCAGATCTCAGCAGGTGTCGCCCTCACGTGTTCTCCTCCCTCTCCTCCCTCTCCTCTGCCGTCTCCTACCTCTTTCCGCTACTGCTTTCATCATCTTCACTCACAGTAAAAACCTCAGAGTAAAGAGAATGACAGAGTGAGGAGTAACTGCTTGATCTCCCTGCCTCCTGCTGCTATTCAGAGGAGCAGCAGGAGTTCAGAAAAGGAGATCCAAACACCTCCAAAAGTTTAGCTTTGGAATATTAAAGAAGAGGGAGAAAAACAAAATACTGTCAGACTCCTCCTGTCCCAGGTCTCCCCTGTTTCCTCCTCTCTTCTCCTCCTCATTTCAGCCTCATTTCTCTGCTCCTCTGCTTCATCCTGATCCTTGTCTTCTTTTTCTGTCTCATCTTCCTCATATTGTTTTCTTTGTTTTCTCCTCCTCCTCCTCTACACACTACTGCCCCCCCCACCTCTTACTTTTCCTCCTTTTTACCTTTACCTTCTCTCTTTTTCCCTTGCCTTCTTTCCTCTTTCCTCTCTTACCTCTTCTTTTTCCTCATACTCCTCCTCCTGGTCTGTGGTCCACACCAGAGCTGGAAAAACTGACTAAAGAATTGGTCACATGGTCCCAGAGCAGCATATTGATTGGATGGTTCTGTACTGACCCCTGGTTGTTCCAGGTATTTGTCAGATGAACCTTCACTGGAGATTTTAAATTCCAAACATCAGACACCACACACTCTGTCATGCAGAAGTCCATAAAGAAAATCAGCGATTTTATCTCACAGAGACTCAGGAGCAGCTGGTTCACAGATTTTCATCTGACCTTGGTGATGGAACAAGCAGTGGATCAACAACTGCTGTCTCTCCGTGAGCTAAAATCACTGGTTTTCTTACATTAGGTTATCAACATTAGAGAGTAACGTGCAAACCATAAAAAATGAACGACAAAAACACCCAAAAATCCACAAAACACCAAAACCATTTGATCAGTGTATTTACGTTGTGCCTTATATTTAACCAAACTTAATTATCCTGCTGATGTAAAGGAAGGCTTTTATTTTCAAAATTTGCTTCGGCCTGGTTTCTATATCTGCAACGATGCCTTCATGCTGCAGAATGTGCCTTTAGCTGTTAGCTCCCAGCTGCTAACTTCACTGCTCTCTCAGTCGCATTAACTACTGTGTCTCTGCTTCAACCAAAAACTAACAGCTAACAAACAACTTACATTTTCAAGAGAAGACAAAATGCACTTTTTTTTATTTTTGCCTGAAAGTATCGAGTTTGTCACTTTTAGTCCGTTGTGTTTTTCTGCAGCTTTGTGTGAACAACAGCTGATTTAATTAAACTCCAATAAAGTCACTGTTTCTTTGTTTCATTAGACAATGGCAGGTTAACAACACTCTGAATTTATAACTGGTTACTTTAGGAAAAGTAGGTGTTATAATCAACTCCAACAAGCTAAGAGCTTAGCACAGAACACGTCATTGTATTTTAGAGATTGAGGCTAAGAAAAGATGTTAGCCTACTGAAGCTAAAAAGTTGCACAGAGAAAGACTTCAGTCAGTCCAGCTAAGATGAAGTTTAAGCAAAAATATTAGCTCACAAGCTCCAATTTTATCATCATAGTAACGACTCTTAGCTCAGTGAAGCTAAAGCCCTAAATTCTTTCCTTAGCTCGCAGACTCTTAGCTCAGTGAAGCTGAAGCCCTAAATTCTTTCCTTAGCTCGCAACATGATGACGACTGAAGTTTACCAACGACTGAAGCGTCAGAGGAGAGTTGGAGCAGCAGCAGCTAAAGAAACTTTGATCTTTCATATCTGAGTAAAGTTCTGGTCAGGCCGGATCGTCCTGCTCCGACTCCCCGTTAATCATTAGGAGACATCTGGACAGATGATCTCCTCGACCATCGTTTCTCCTCTTCAGAATGTGGTTAATTTATGATGGTGGGCGATGGGTCAGGGTCCGGTGAGTGGACCAGTCTGAGCCCAGTCGCTCTGGGTGGAGGAAATGGGATCATTGGAGTCGGCGCCTCCTTCGGTCATTTTGGGTGGAGGCTCCGCTGAGTTTGGTTGGTTTTGGTGGAGTTTCAGGAGATGAAGAATTGTCTCAGAAATTAGGCCACCTACTGTTCACTCTGTGTGTGTGCGGTGTTTGAAGAATTGTCCCAGAAACAGCCCACCTACTGTTCACTGATCACTTTTTAATTTACTGTCTGCTTCTGAGCAGATTCATTTACATTTAAACTCCCAGTGTGTGTGTGTGTGTGTGTGTGTGCTGCGTTTGCTGACCTTCACATGAACCTGCTGTGAAATGAAATCTCACTTTGATCAATTTCTCTGCTACAGAACTTAAATAATTTCTCTTCATCCTCCTCTCATCTCTACTTCTCTCCTGATTCCTCTTTTTTCTTTTTTCCTTCTTCATGTTCATAGTCAACATGAACTGTAAGTGACCCTCTGACCACTGTGTGTATATGGTGTGTGTGTGTGTGTGTATGTGTGGGCTGTGGCCTTGGTCTTTCTTCACTTTTCCACCTCCCTTCCCTCCGTTTCTTTTTCCTGTCTACCTCCTGCTTCTTAACCTCCTACACTGAAGTTCATAGAGAAAATCACTGATTTTCCAAAGACACAGCAGTTGTCGATCCACTGCTGCCTCCATCACTCCAAATGTGTCCAATGTGTATAGATTCTTTATTTAGGTTTATCTCAGTGACACCAACTCACCACACGAGGCAGCAGTGGACCAGCAGTCGTGTTTCTCTGCGAGCTAAAACCACTGTTCTCTAAGGACCTTAGTCTGTGGCAGTCTGTGATTGGTGCGACAGAATGTTTTGTTTACAGACTTCAGTCTCCTGAGGGCTAACATTACAAAACCAAGATAAGGGATTAAACCAGGACATGTTGCTTAATCTGTCTGAAGTTATCCTGGAGTCGGTTGTAGAAAGCAGGACAGAGCTAACTGGTCTGCTCCTGACCAGGCCAACAGCCAGACTACGACTGACCCTCCTGGTTCACCTGTATTTCTACAATGTTCCATTTATATTGTCATTTGTCATTGACATTGAAGTCCATTGACTGTCAGTAACTGCAACAGTCCATTTATATTGATTCAAGTGTTTCATTTATTACTCTGGCATATATGCTTAATATATGCCTCATTTCCCATAAGGCACTGCAGAGGGATTCATAAAGTTCTCTCCATCCATCTGCTACTGTCTGCCGGTCACACACAGTCTTTAGTCTTGGTTGGAACCAGAAGAAGGCTCCTACTATAGTTTCCTTCACACACACACACACACACACACACACACACACAGGAAGTCAAGCTAAAAAGGATTCCTCTTCATAGAAGTCCATCAGGAGCTGTTGTTCTGCAGCTGTGAAGTATGAAGTACGACTGTTATCCACCGTCCCATCGGTGATTTTGTGAGCAATTCCAACGTCTATTCAAGAACGTTGTAAACACGCAAGTTTCCAGAATATCTACACTCGGCTCGACGTGCGTTGAAGATGCACAGATCAGAATAGGTTAAAAGCTACCTCAGCTACCCTGGATTTGGTTTTTGTGCCATCACCCCCAGGTGCCTGGCTCACAGTGGGAGAAGGACGTGAACCTCCTAATAAACGTGACTGACTGAAGCTGACGTCAGTCTGTTGCCTGGATTTTTCGTCTTCTTCTTCGTCTGGTTGCGTCATCCCCTTGTTATGTTAATCAAACTCCGATGGATCCAAACATATAAACATTTTGTTTACAGTAAATGTACGACTCCAACAACGTTGACGGCGTCCAACTTTTTACAGATACGTCTTGAAACACGGCGGAGGG
>NC_024307.1:27962044-27975231 GCF_000523025.1 Cynoglossus semilaevis | reverse complement strand
ACTGGCAAACAGGATCCTGGTTGTTTCATTATCACCTGCAACAACACACACACACACACACACACACACAAGCATGTTAGTGAGGAGGAGGAGGAGGAGGAGGCTATAAGATCAAACACTTGCAGCTAATAAAACTGCAGGAGCGCCATCTGTACATGTGAGATCTGACACACAGCCTGAGTTCACAGCTCTGATATCAGCTTACACACACACACACACACACACACAGGTGTGACCTCACAGCCTGCACTGATACGGTGTAATAGGTGGAGTTGTGGATCCAACATACGGAGTTCATTTTCGGGTTGGTTCAAAGATGTTCTTTGGTTCAAGTTCTTTAATAAAAGACTAATAACTTCAGCTCACGTCTTAACAGTACTAAACTATTAACCCCTCACTCTTCCACACAAGAATCATAGAATCCACAAGAGCTGCAGGTACAGTGCTGCCTCCTGTGGTCAGTTTGTGTCACTAAGGTGAACCTAAACAAATTTTTTGGTTTTAAACAGTGAACTTAGCGACAGAGGCAGCCTTTGTGTCAGCAGGGTGAGTACATCTGCCTCAGTGTGCGTCCGTGTTGTTTGCTGTTTTGCGTGCATGCCCGTAAACTCATTTTTACACTGCTGCTCCTCACATTAGCCTTTAGTGTTAACTAGCAGTGAGGAATGTAAATGTGAGGAACAGCTCAGTGGAAAAAGTCGTATAATTTAACAGGAGGCTAATCTGAGATGGCTGAGTTGTTTCGTCACCGTAGGACTGCACACAGACTCAGGTTTAACAGCTTCTGCTCCGAGAACCTTTTCTTTGGTCCTCCAGCTTCTGTCTGAGACAAAGACAAACTAAGCTAAATGTTAGCTTTGAAATAATGTCAAATTTGACAAAAGTAGTGACCGATGAACCGCATGTATGTACTGTAGCAAAGTAAGCTAACGATGAAGAAACATTGTAATTTAATTAGATGAAAGCTAAAGAAAAGTCTTCTTAAAATAGTTAAACGTTAGCTGTAGATACATGTAACAAAATCCATAATAGCTGGTTGTCCGACACGTCGTATCCAAACCTCTGTTCATTTATCTAAATCACTACGCTAACAGGTAGCTGAAACAGCTGAAA
The DNA here is from genome assembly GCF_000523025.1 of Cynoglossus semilaevis. NCBI lineage: Eukaryota > Metazoa > Chordata > Actinopteri > Pleuronectiformes > Cynoglossidae > Cynoglossus > Cynoglossus semilaevis. Next base: position 27,974,118 of record NC_024307.1, on the reverse strand, counting down.
AAATACATTTGTGATTCAGTGATATCACTAAATCACACTAACAGGTAGCTAAAACAGCTGAAAAAATAAATTTGTGATTTTTAGATTTTTTCCAAAGATCCAAAGGCCAAACAAACAGATTTACAGTAAAGAAGTTAGAGGAGCACATCACCTGAAGGTGGCAGTATAGAGTCTGCAGCTGCTGCAAACGTGCACAGAAGAAGAAAGAGAAGAATGAGGAACAGGAAGTTGTGTCCTCACCTGCAGGTTTGTTCCTCACTCTTCTCTCTCTTCACTGGAGAACCTGTTCACCTGTTCTGTTGATGATTATTAAACACCGCAGGACACACAGTGTGTCAGCCCATCCACTAACTGTTGTTGTTGTTGTTGTTGTTGTTGTTGTTGTTGTTATTGTCTTTGACAGTCTGAGTCCTCTCATGAGTTTGTTGTTTTTTTTTCATGTCATTTATTTAGACACCGTCATTAAAGTTCACCTCACTCTGTTGACCTTCACCTACTGACCTTTAACCCTGGAGAAATGCAACCATTGACCATGTCAGAGTGAAGGAGGAGGAGGAGGAGGAGGAGCAGCAGGGAAGAAACAGTTAAAACACAACACAAACAACAGTCTCACACACACACACACACACACACACAGACATTCAATTGTTGTTTTGTACAAATTAGCATCAGTGCTAATCACTAGCACTGGAGCTGTAGAAGGAAAAGTTTATGATGTTGTTAACAAGAGAAAAGCTCGTTAAGATCAACGACTAATGAGTCGTTAAAACCAGAACAATGATGGAGTGAAATAGTGTGTGTTACTTTGACACGATTTGTCACACACACACACACACACACACTCATACACACACACTCAGATGAGTGTGAAACGTACCATTTATGTGTGTGGTCACAAACACACACACACTCACACACACACACACACACACACCTCCTTCTGTGTTGTTGTTCACAACAATAGATGGTAAAGTGAGTGTCGTACTGTGATGATTACACTGTAAAACCTCAGTGTTGGTGAATGGAACTCATTGTTCTTGTTTCACATGTTTTTACTCTCTGGCTCCTAGTCATTGATATTATCTTGGTTGATGGTACAGGACATCGTCTTGTACTGGTATTAGTCCCAGGCGCTGCTCCTGGTTTGTGGCACTGGTCTTTGATTCCTGATCCTGCTCAAAGTTCCTGGTACTGTCGTGTTAAGCCAACGTGTTCACGCGTTTTCCAGGCCGCTGGGTTCACCCTCTGTCTCTTCCTCATTTTTTGGTACCTATACTTTTGCCACGCAAGTTGTTTTGGTGGGTCTCAACCAATGACTAGCATGTTTATACACTGTTGCTGGGTAGAGCTCACAGTGCTCACCAAGTTCCACCAATCGTCTGGTCTCGGCTGATTGGTTCACAGTCAAAACTATTTCACAGCCAGTTTCATAAAATGGCGTCTTAACCAATTTTATGGCTTTATCCTCTGGTACTGATTGTAGTTTCTGGTACCTACGTTACGTTAGCTAAGTTAGCTAAGTTAGCTAAGTTAGCTAAACTTTAGCTACATTTAGGCTAGATTGGGTTAAGCAGTAGTTTCCTTAGTCCTGTTTTGTTTTGCTAATTCTCTGACTGACCTTTGTCTGTATATGTGATCATCTTTTTATTATTAATTATTAATATATATTGTATTAGTGAAGTACATATTTAGCGGTCTTCTGTTTCTGTTTCTGTGTGTTTTCAAACACAAAAAGCTAGAAACGTTTGCTTTGTCATTAATAAAGATGTGTGTGTTACATTTAACGTGAGCAGACTTATTAAAGACATTTTATTTCATTTTAATGCTGAAAAGTCTCCACTAAGTGACTTATAAATGTTAACAACTGCTCTAATAACAAACTTAACCTACAGTGGCTCCAGGTTTTAACTGGTTAAACTGCTGGCTTTCTGAATTCTTCACAGAATTTTACTGCTCTTCAGTTTTCCATGTCCTCCAGTGTTAATTAAAGTCTGACTTTTATGGGAACTTCCTAACAGCAGGACTAACAGCAGCCACACAGTAAAACTTAAATCAGTGTCGACTCAATGTTTGGACTCGACGACCAATCAGACGCCTGGGCCCACGTCCAGAGTCATGATGTAACATCCTGTCAGCTTCAAACATCTCTTTTTCTTCCAGTGTCATTTAGACTTTTCAGTCTTTTTAGTTAATGCTACTGAGACGTGCGCACACACACACACACACACACACACACACACACCCACTCTGGGGAACAGGAGGTTCAGACGTCACAGAGGAAACGACCCAAACATTATTCCAACATGTTATTTTATTGCAGCGATTATTATGTTTCATAAAATAAATCCAATTCATCTCTGCTTGTTCACAGCGACTCTTTCACAACTCTCTGCCTGTGTGTGTGTGTGTGTGTGTGTGTGTGCCTTTCAAAGGCGTCTGCTACAATGGAGCTATACATGGCTGCTAATGCTGTTCCACAGCTCCACTAAAGTTTCCACTTCATTTTAGAACTATTTCCCTGACTTCAGCCTCGGCCCAGTCTCTTCTAATCTGCTCACATACCTGAGTGTGTGTGTGTGTGTGTGTGTGTGTGTGTGTACGTGCAATTGCACACATGCATGTGTGTTTTCCACATGCACATTAGTGAAGCTTCAGTTTCCATGATGCTCTTTGTGACATTTTTCTCTCCTTGTGTCTTTTGCTTCAGTGCTGCAGCGTTTTTCAAAATGTTTTCTCCACCAAAATTCACAGAGAAAATCTGTCATTTTTGGAGTTGCTAAACCACTGTTGTTTCCTTCACTGAGTTCAAAGGTGTTGTTTTGGTCCTTTATCTCATGAAAACGTCTTTAAGTTTGACCTCAGTGACACACACTGACCACAGGAGGCAGCAGCTCCTTTGAGGACTTTGGTGTCAGAATCTCTCACACTGACTGTAATTGGCTGTTTGACATCTTCCATCAACCAATGAGAGGCCTTGATCTTCTTCACCAGGAACAGAACATTTAACATTTTAACACCAACTTTATCCACTCTTACCTACACAACAGAAGAATTTCTCTGGAAAAAACGTGATCAAAAGTGACCAAAAGTAGTCAAAAAGAAGACAAAAAAAAAAAAAAAAAGATAAGTCTTGAAAAGAACTTACGGATAAACGTTAAAGATAAAAATTAGCTGAAGATTAGTATAAAAAATGAATCAATTAAAATAAAAATAATATAAAAACAATGCAAATTATGGAATTATGATTATTAATTTGTGTATATTTTCACACATGTTATTATTATTATTATTATTATTATGATGATGATGATGATGTTGATGATGATGATGATGATATTGATTGGTTGTGATCATTACTAGTGACTCATTTCCTTCCTGTTTTTCCTCCTTGTCCTTTGTCCTTTCTTCTCCTGTTCCTTGTTTAACCTTCATCATGTTCATGTTCTCCTGCCTTCCCCTCCTCCTCCTCCTCCCCCTCTTTCTCTTTCTCTTCCTCCCCCTCCTCCATCCCTGGGCACAGTACAATACAGGTTCTGTCTTCAGGTCCAGTCCAGTGGTTTCCATATGGCTCTGATTCAGTTGGTCTACAGAAAGTCTTTTGTGACAAGGTGAGCTGTAAAAACAGAGCGCGCTGCTCTGAGAACAGGGATCTACAGCAGGTTCTGCTGGGTCTGTAGGAGAACTTTCACCTGCTTCTTCAACGCCCAACCCCCAGGATCAGGTCTGCTCCTGCTTACACTTCTGGACCTGGTTCTGGTCCTTGTCTTGCCCCGCCCCTTATCTGCATCATCATTTATTGCAAACCACATTGTTCAGATGAACAGATCCTGAACCTGGTCCTGATCCTAATCATAAACCTGGTCTAAAATCTAAGATTTGTCCCACTAGCTCCATTAAGAGTCAACCCAAAACCGTAGCTCTATGTGCTACGTTACAGGTACAGGTTTGAATCGTATTTTTTAGTAAGCTTTGTTTTTGAAACTTCATGACACATGACAGCTGTTCCTGGGTTTGACTGGTGATAACTAGCTCCGACAAGTTCACATTAAACTAGTTGTCGTTTATTCTTTAGTTAGTAACCTTTGTTTTTGAGGAAAAAACCCTGGGTTTGACTGGTGATAAATAGCTCCGACAAGTTCCCATTAAACTAGTTGTCGTTTATTCTTTAATAATTAGTACAAATGCTAGTCATGGTCTAAACTAACCCACTGTTTTTAATTGTGCCTGTGGAGGCTTCAGGTCTGGATGGAGGAGGGTGAAGAAGACCACGGAGGAGATTTACAGTAAGGCTGAGGTCACACACACACACAGGCACTATCACAGCAGACAGATATGACATCATAGCGGTCTGTGATTCACCGACAGTAACCACAACCTCAGAGCACCACCACAAACGCCAACTCATATATCAGACCCCTGCTGTGTGTGTGTGTGTGTGCGCGTGTGTGTGTGCGTGTCAGAATGCTCCATAAGTTTCTCTGTCCACACCCGTCTAATGCCTCGCTGTGTGAGTTTCATGCTTTCATTCATCATTTATTGATACTCTCTATTTTTATCATTTTGTTTTGGTCAAAGTTTGACTTTGTTTTGAACCGCTGACACTGTGTTGTGTTGTGTTGTGTTGTGTTACAGCCTCTTTAACACCAGCCTCATAAATTGTTGTCAATTGTTTACTACAGTAGAAGAATGTGTTTAATCCTGTGCCATCAGTGACCACAGCAGCTTTAATGATCTTTTTTATCATGGACATGTGGTGTTTACAGGAAGAGGAGTGAGGCACGTGTTCAGCATATATGTCCAGACCCGGTGCTACGTCTACATCAGGACCAGGTTGCACTGAAGTCGCTCCATCTTATCTGGCTGATCTCATCGTGCCCTTTGACCCCGACGAGCTGTGACCAGCGTCTGCACGCGGCCCAGATCAATTGGCCTCATAAATATCTGAGCATTAATATCTGAGAATGTTCCAGGACCTTTCACGTATTGATCCGGTTTCTAAATTCACAGACGCTCCCTAAACGCTGTCGTCATCCTAAAAACACATTTTTAAAAACAGGCTTTTGTGTTCTTTGAGCCCGGGCCATAAAAACCTTCAACTCAGTGGAGTCACTCCAGCGTCGTAAATGTCGAGCGTATTTATCGATCGTTAAGACTTAACGACGATGATGTGATGATGCTCTGATCTGAAGACATTAGCAGCTGCTAAAGTGTCTGGCTAACCATGGTCGGGTCAGGAGCCGAGCAGAGAGCGTTGATATAAAAACAACCAATCAGCTGCTGCGGTTCACGTGAGGTGCTAATATTTAGCCTTGAAAAGCACAAATGTATGGATTATATTAGATGTCACAATGGACGGTGAAAAATGAATTAATAAAATAAATTATGAATTAGAACATGCTAGAATTGGAGTAATATTAGGAAAAATCAGTAAGACACTGACATGCAAGCTAAAGGTTAGCTAAAAACGTTAATTGAACACGGAAAAGATTAGAGTTTTCTAGAAATGTAGTTAAAATCAATTCAGAAATCGTTCCCTAAACTTGATCTGAAAACAGTTAGCTAAATCACTGCTAAAACGTTTCTAGATGAAGAAATATTTTTGCACATTCCAATAAAAAAAAAACCTGAAAAGGTTATGGTCCATATTTGACTTGACGAAGAAGGAAAGAATGAAAACTACACAAAGATAAAGAAGACCAAGGTGGAGCGTCTGTGTGTGTCTGTCCTCAGCGGTTTTATTGGGAGGACGCTGAAAGACGTCAGGCGTTTGATTCAAGGATGAGATGAAGGCAGCGTTCAGGTGCAGTGAACACCTGACCTACAGACACATGTTCTGTTCAGGTTTTCCTTCTCCTCAGTCTGTCAGTGTTCTCCCATGATCCTCCTCTGCTCAGCTGTTCTCCTCACAGACGAGTCATTTTCTCCCTCTGATCTCTGATTAGCACTTGAACTTTGATACAAACGTCTTTCACCGACTCCACCTCCGACCTCCACCTGGAAATCAAACTGTTTAAAAGGATGTATTTGTAGTTTCTTTGAAAGGGTCTGTGCCTCTGTTCTGGGAGCTGTATTTTTATTTTTCTCCGCTGAGTGCCTTCATAAACTCACTACCAACTGGTGAATTTACTGTATATATTCAAGGTTGGCCCAGAGATAGGTATTGATTCAATGTTAATGATGAGTTAAATGGTTTTATTACAGCATGAAGTCCATAGAAAGAATCTGTGAAATTAATGATTTCCTACGTGACATACAGTACACTGACCACAGGAGGCAGCAGTAGACGAGCAGCCACTGTGTCACTCTGAGCTGAAATCAACGATGTTTTCCTATGGACTTTGGTGTTCTAGAGTTTGGTGTTTAAAACCAGCTTTTATAAATCTGTGGTTCTTGTTGTTTCCTCTGGAAGTTCAAGTATTTACTGAGAGTCAGCTTGGAAAAAAAATCATTCTCTTTAAATCAGCAGGGGGCGCTCAAAGCACAGTTATCCTTTTATTCTAAATATTTCACCATTCCTGGGGCAACCACTGGGGGTGTTGAAGCACCGCCGCTCCCTCAGACACTCAGGGTCAGATCCTGGTTACGTTTTTGTCGTTTTTTTTCCCCTCCCTCTCTCTCCCTCCTTCTTTTCCATTCCATTCTTTCCTCTCTCACTCGCTCAGCACAAATTCTTTATTGTGGTCTCTGGTGTTTGGTGGAGCAGCCATTCCTTCTTTTTTACCCCCCGAGGTTTTGGCAAATGACGGAATGAGCCCGTGGTAATTCCTCCGCTCCGACCACAAGCATGCTGCCCTGTGTGTGTGTGTGTGTCTGTGTGTGTGTCTGTGTGTGTGTGTGCTCTGTTTGCTCTATGATGTCGATGGAAAAGTGTTACCACCATCTCTGTTCCCCTCTGAAGCTGCGGGGTCACACTGTACACGCAGCGACTGAAGCAGTGAGGTTACATTAGAGCAGAGACAGAATCCAAACCATCATGTCGCAGCATTTGTTTGCTTTTAAGCCTTTTACGACTTTACATTAACCTCACATTAGTCATTCCACTACTGTACATAATCATGACAGAGCTGCAGGCTGACTTGCAGGGAAGTCTTCACTGTGAGCGCCCCCTGCTGTTACAGTTAATAAGTCAAATCTGCTGAAAAAATTTTAGCTGCTCGGCTCATTCTGTGACGAAAAACAAATTTTAATAATAATTTTTGGGAAAGACCGACTTTTTTCTAACAGGAAAATGAGTGCCCACGCTGCCATACCTTTGTCCATGGGGATGATTGGTGATTTTAGCTCACAGAGACAGAGTAACTGCCAGTCCATTACTGCCTCCTGTGGTCAGTTTGTGTCACTGACATAAAAAAATCAAGGATTTTCAACAGTGAAGTAACGAAATACTAAAACAAATTTCAACTTCGTACTGGGGGCAGCGGTGGCTCAACCACCGCTCTGTCTGAACGTCACTGATTTTTTTACTTTTGTGCAGAAAATTACATACTCTAATTTCCTGTTGATGAAGTCAGTCCAACAGTGTGATCATGCAGTGAGGCTCGTTTCGAAGATTAAATAGACCAGTGGTTCTCAAACTATGGTTCATGTATTGCCGGTGGTACTTGGTGTCCCTCTAGTGGTAAACATTGGAATCACTTTGTTGTTATATTCAGCTTTCATCTTTTGACCTGCAGTTTCTGTGTGGCTGCAGTATTGAATTGAAGTACCATTCGTTGTACTACTTCAACGTCTTTGTCTGATGAAGAGTCTTAGAGGGAATCCATTTTCTTCTTAATAGTCTTTGTCTGTACTGAACGGTGTAGGTCTGTGCTCCTTTGCTTAGATGTCGCTCTTACTGGTGGTCATGTGAGAGACCAGTATTTTAGGGGGTGGTATACAAGTAAAGAGTTCATGAACCACTACCAAGGACTTTTGATACTGAGCTCAGGTTCACAAAGGTCATGGTTCTGTGACCTCATGTTGTTTTAAATCAGGAAACAAAGGATTTTCGGCACAGGCCGGAGTCTAATCAGTCCATTCATCAGCACCAAACTAAACTGTCATCAAATACTCGGGTTGTTCTTTGACCACAGTTCTGCGTCTCAAGCTTCTCGTCCACCAAGAGCCGTAGATCTAAAAAAAAAAAAAGGTTTCCGTGACTTTTTCACCCTGTCCCTTATGGAGGCTCCCAACCAGAAGACGGCAGAGAAAGTATGTAGTGAAGGAAATGAGAAAAGGAAGAAGACAAAAAACAGAAAGATCAGTGGCATTCTTGTTCCTCCTCCCCTTCCTACCTGAACTCTTCACCTCCTTCGCTGTGGAGGTGAAAATGTCAGAGAGGAAGGAAGAGGGCGAAGAAAAAACTTGGACGACGAAGGGGTGGTGAGGACGAGGGTGAGAAAATTAGAGGGTGGGGGTGAAGAGGTCTGGGGGAGGATTTTAACAAGCGTGTTGGGTCAGTGCAGGAGCAGGGGGCGCCGTTTTTATACAGTAGCAACCTTTAAATAAAAGCACGTAAAAGAGTCCAGAGTTTCCCATTAGGAACAGGATTGATGGAGTCAATGGATCGGAAAATAAGGTCAGAGGTCAGAAATGGACAACTGAAAATATCACCCATTGTTGACCCATGACGTGTTTTTAAAGGAGGAAAAAATATCATATTTGTTAGTCCCAAAAAGACTGAGAGTGAATCAGAAAAGTTTTACTGCCGGCTTACACACCACAGATGTGGCTGTAAATGTTAGCTGAAACAGTGCTAATATAGCTAAACTGAACCAAAGCACTGATACCAAGGCAAACAATAACTTTAAATTAGTTTAAAGAAACACAAGGTTGACCAAAACAGCCCAAACAGTTGGTTGCACAGTGAATAAGCCAAAGGTGTTAGACCAGAAACGGAAGGTCGGGTTAGAGACTTTCTGTTCCTGACCAAAATATGGAGAACAGAATCTATCCCAGTGTGAACAGAGGAGAGTCTCCCTGTGGTCCAAATGCTGCAGACAGAATCACAAACTGGCCTTCGTTTGACCCTGTGATTTAATTATTCCACATCATAAATGCTGATAATGTAATTACACAGTGTGCAAATTGGACATCTAATCTAATAGGAAGCCAATAACCGAAGAAAATATACAAATAATAGTGTTGCTAATACATGTAATCCAATTTGGTGCCCATTTTCTGTAACTTTTAAAAACACAGTCTCCAATTCCAAAGTCCATAGAGAAAACCATTGATTTTTACATTGCATCACATCGTGGTTGTTGATCCACTTCTGCCTCCATCACTAGGTTCAAAGTGTTATTTCTGTGACTTCATTGTTTGAAATCCTTTGTACAGCTTTACTTTCGTGATACAAACTGACCACAAGAGGCAGCAGTGGACCAGAAGTCTCTGTGTCTCTGTGAGCTAAAACCCTTGGCTTTCTTTATGGATTTTGGTGTGCGAGGGCGAGCGGTTTAAGAAGCTGAAATGAAACAGTTTTAGTGTAGAGTTTGTGTTTATGGAGGTTCTATAACGGAGCAGAGCTGAGGGACTCCCACCTAGATTACACGTGCACACTCATACGTGCACACGCTCTCTGACCTTGACCTGACCATGTGTCAGTGGGAACAGTGGCGTTCACATGAACCTCTCATCCAGTTTCAGATGTGTTCACATCATTTTCACCAGTTTGTGAAAAACACAAGAGCTGTGTAAAAACTTGTACGTGTACAGTTACAGTGATAGGGCTCTTTATTTAGCACTGATTGGCTACTTATTAGCTAGATTTGCTAGCTTGGCCTTCCAAGTCAGTAATGATCTGAATGTTCACCCTGAGCGTGTGTCCGATGTGGAGCAGTAGAAGAAACTCTGATAGAGACGTTGTGTTTTCATCAGTCTGTCATGTTCACTAACTTCTCACAGAGGTGGAGGTGAAGGTGGAGGAGCCTCTGTGTTGACTCTCAGGTTCCTGGGAACAGAGCCAGGGTTCAGCCTCGGGTTCACAAGTCCCTCGTAAGATGCTGCTGCTCAGGGGCCCGGGAGGTTTTCATAACAGGCTCAAACATGGAGGAGACCTCCACCTCCCCCCACCTTCATGACCAGCTCCACCACCAGCTCCACCACCATCAGTGATTTCCGCAGCACTAAAACAACCATTAGCATCCTGCAAAATCCTCATATCATTCCAAAGAATCCATTTGTGAGGAAATTAGAAAACCTGGCTCGTGTTCCAGTCTGCTGCTGCTGCTGCTGCTGCTGCTGCTGCTGCTGCTGCTGACACTCCAGTCAGAGGTCAGACCTGGGCCAGGAGTCTACAGCATTAGAGTCAAATATGATCAGATCGGCCTCCACTCATTTCATTACAGGATTTAGGCTGAAAATTTGATTTCTCTGCTTTTAAAAATGTTTCTTTTATTTCAGCCACACCAAAGTCCATAGAGAAAATCAGTGATTTCAGCTCACAGACCAAAGTACTTTTTATGTTTTAACATTTCCAGGTTTGTCAAGATGTGGCAGAAGACAAAGTTCAGAGCACTTGTAAACAAGAGGACGTTGGGACTGGAACCCATGTGGATCCAGTTCAGCATCAAAGAACAGAGAGAGAACAAATAGGTTTTATATGAATATTTCTCCTCAGAGCTGCAGCACATTCTCTGAGGGAACTGACTCCCAAAAATGTTCTTTTTCACACACAAACATGTGTGTTTGTACTTCCTGTGCGCTGTCCATGATGTGGCTTCATTTGATGTTTATTATCTGCTGTAATTACACAAAAGTAGCTTGGAGGGACACGAGAGCTGCTGGTCCACTGCTGCCTCTTGTGGTCACATTGTGCTTTGCCAACACAGGAGAATCTGAACAACGGATATTTGTAGCCAAAACACACAATGACACATTTGTCCTCAGTGATGGAGATGGCCGTTGACCAATGGACATTGGTGTAGCAGAGTGAAAACCTGAAATCTTTTCTTTTGTGATCATGTGATTTCAGGACACTCTGAAAATGTGTCTGCTTTTTCTTCGTCTTCATCATCTTTTTTCCTCCCATGTTTCTCTGGTCTTCACCTCTGTCCCTGTGGTTTGTTGGTTCCTGACGTGGAGTCCAACGTGGATTCTTCTGCTCTCCAGCTCAGTCATGCTCCACTGAGAGAACACAATCATCCTCATTAACTCTTCTCCCGCTCCCTTTTCATCTTCATTCACTCCTCCTCCAGTGTCTCTGTCTCTGTGATGATGTGATAAACATCCACAGATGTGGTGACACACACACACACACACACACACACACACACACACACGGATGACTGGTAGCAGTCTGTTTGAGTGTGTTGTGAAGCTTCATAATTGGTCCATTCATCTTCATGTTAATGGAAAGTGGTGAAGCAGGAGACGATTGTTTTCAGATGTGAGCCTGGAGCATCCTCACAAACATGCACGCACCTTACGGTGCACATCAGGGCCTGTGCGTGGACGATCTGCTGGTTCCATCAACGCTTCATCTCCTGGAGAACCAGGATGCAGACACTGAGGAGACCTTCAACACTGTTCCATCAGCTTTCCTAGTTACACACGGTTCCCAGTGTCTCCAGGTCTGTGTGGAACTGAACAGTTCCACCTGGGAAAAAAAAAAGGTCTTCTCTGGAGCAGAGTCCACGGTTCAGAGGCGGCGCTGAAACATCTTCCGATTGGTCGAACAAAAGTTTTTTTTAAAGAGCTTTCTCTCTGCCTCTGGTCTCTGGTACAAATCCATGTCCAACTGTAGCAACTGTTGGTGTGATTATCTGAGTCAGCATCTTACAATAACCAGGGGATTCATTGGTTCTGGCCCATTTATTAGGTACTGAGGTGTACCTAATAAAGTGGCTGAGTACAGACAGACACACACACACGCACACACACGTAGATTATATATACAGTATAAAGACTCGTAGTGTTTTTGTTGGAAAATGTCCAACTGTCTGTCTCCATCTGTGCCTGACGCTAAACGTGTGCGTGTGTTTGCATTGCTGTGTGAGTGTGTATTCACATCAGGAGCGTCTATCAACTGGCACACGCCAGGGTCACGACTCAGACAGTCAGCCCAGTAACCACCCACAGAGACCCCCGCCTAC
>NC_024307.1:27944068-27961989 GCF_000523025.1 Cynoglossus semilaevis | reverse complement strand
TCAGTGGAGAGTAACGTGAAATGTAGGATTATAGCTCGGTAAACCACTCACTCTTCCTCACCAAATTCCACAGAGAAAACCAGTGATTCAAGCTCACAGAGACACAGCAGCTGGTCCACTGCTGCCCCATGTGGTCATCGTGTGTGACTGAGGTCAAGCCAAACAAATGGTTTAATAGTGAAGTCACAAAATAACCCATTTGAAGTGGAGGCAGCAGTGGATCAACGACTGCTGTATCTGTCAGCTAAAACAGTTGAGAAGAAAACCCGTAGTCTGGACTGGTCAGTACTTTCTGACTCCTCACTCTTTTTTTAACATCCATCCATCTTCCTCCACTTCTGCTGCTCTCAGTTCTCTTTGTTTTTCTTTTTCACACCCTCAAACCGTTGAACCAGACAGCTCCTGGGCGAGGAACCCACGACTGACGTGTAATCAGTCCCACACACACACACACACACACACACACACAGGGGAGCATGTAAAGCAGGTGTCCAGTCACACTGACGCTGAATGTGAACAGAATGTTTGTTCTGAAATGCTGGCAATCGATCAAGTTAGGAGCTGTTTTTACAGGGTTAATTTGAGGAAATGGTCGGAGGTTGTAGACTGGTTAATCTCACTCACCTGATTATGGGGCCACACACACACACACACACACACACACAGTTCACAAACTTTGTTTTTTACAAACTCACTAGTTTGTCCATACAGAAACTTGATTTTAGCACAAAGAAAGTTGTCGATCCACTGCTGCCTCTGAAACAATCAGATGTGTTCTTTTGTGACTTTTCCGATCTTGTGTTCAGATTAGCCTGGTTCAGATGAGTCTCATGTCTCCATGGACTCTGGTGTGTCACAGTGATGAGTTTCTTAAATGTCTGTTCTTGAGGTTACTGTGTGTGTTGTCACCAGCAGAGGACATTGTGACGGGACAAAAGTTCACATAGGACAATTTTGTGATGGAGGTTAAAGCTTGGGTTCCAGTCCTGTGAGAGAGAAGCCTTCACTGCTCTAATCTCATCTGCTCTTTCACTCGTCTCCAGCCTGTTCTCTGACTCCTCTCGTCTTCGTCCCCGGAGGAAAGCGGAACCTTCAGCTCTGTGTGGTATCACTGAGAGTTCATCTGTCTGTCCACCGTCTCCAGGGACTTGGAGACAGTGGAGATGGAGAGGGAAAAAAAACCCAGGAGGATGAGAGTGGAGCGGTGACATTTCTGCACATGGAGCTGTGAACCTTCACTTCCACTGCACACGGAACCAGAACCTGATCCAGACCAGCAGAGAGGCCCCGGTCTGAACTGGACCAGTCCCAGGAGGGGAGAACAGAGCAGGAACAGGAGGTGAGGAGGTGAACAGGAGGACAGGCTGGTGCAGAAGAGGAGAAACACCTTCTCACTGCTGTTATATATATGAATGTATTTATAGGTACAGATATAGACATACATACATACATCTAGTATATATCACTCTAAAGGTAGAGCAAGAGAGTGTGTGTGTGTGTCTGTGTAGAAATGTCGCACAAACTTAAATGAAGAAGCCAAGGTTAGCACATGGTGAGAGAGCCAATAAGAGAGAACACTCTATGTAGTATGTGCATTCAACAGTCATGTAAGACTCACGTGCCACTCTAGACACTGGAGGGAGCCCAAGTACCACTACTGGTACACACGCCATAGTTTGAGAACCACTTGTTGTGAGTACCATGAGCAAATGTATTCCTTCTGTATCCAGACCTAAATCTTCATCCATTCATTCAGTCTTCTTCTGCTACCCCATCCTAAGAGGCCAACAGTCCTCAGGGTCATCAGGGTCAGTGGTATTTAGGTGAGGGCAGGGTTCCACGCTGGACAGTTCTCTAGTGTCAAATACAGAGACAGATGTCTATTCACACTAATATTCACACCTATTGTCTATTTAGAGTGAACGATTACCCTAATACCAAATCTCTCTCTCTCTCTCTCTCTCACACACACACACAGGTAGAACAAGAGATCTTCACACAGAGAGACCAGCAGCCAGAGCTAGGCATTGAACTTCTGACCTTCGTGTTGTATGACCTGAGCCCTGACCTCGTTACCTTATTATTTTCACAGAAAGGTTCAGGAATTTAGGAAGCAATTTTGTTTTAGCTAAATCCTGTTTGGTTGAAGATCTGTTCTAACAGAAGTCTGCCCTCCTCTGGTCCCCCGGCCCAGACAGGGCAAATAAACCAGGACTCAACGAACACAAAGAGACGAGAGAGGAAAAGTGCTGAAAGGACAAAGGTCGATGTGAGGATGTCAGGGAGAGAAGAAGAGCATGATGGGACAAAGACGGCTGAAGACCAGGACTGAGAGACTCCTGTTGGAGTATTTTAAGTGGCCTCTTTGTGGCTCCTTCCCCTCCTTTTTTCCCTCCTCCTTCCTTTTCTTCATCCACCTTTTAACAGAAACCAGAGAGGCTGCAGACAAGAGAGGGAGAGATAGAGAGAGATAGGAGGAGACAGAGGAGAGAGAGAGGAGTCAGGAGATAAAACCTGTCTCCTCACTGTAAGAGAATCCACTCAGCTTTCTCTCCTGCACTGTTACTCCCAGATAAGAGGGAGGAGGAGAAGGAGGAGGTGCAGCAGGGTTATCTCTTAATGCTCAATTGAGTTTGGAGACCGTGTGTGTGTGTGTGATAGAGAGCGAGAGAGAGAGAGAGAGAGAGGGACAGACACACTCAGACCTCTGATGCCTATCATTCATCCTCTTCTTCTTCTGTACTGTTTTCCTGTCAGTTCATTCATTCGGTTTCACCAGACAAGAACACGCTCACACACACACCTACACACACATACACATCAATACCGCTTCACTGTTCCTCTTGAACTAGCAGATAGACAACAATGTCTGTGGCTAATCTAAACATCCAACCCCCCACCACCAGATTCTATTTAAAAAATTGAAACTTTTAGCTCTAAGAGTTATACAGTTGTTGATACACTGCTGTCTTCATGGCTAAGATCAGATCTGTCACTTCTTTGTATTTGTTACTAAAATCCCTGGTTCAGATTATCTGCAGTGCCACATACTGACCACAGGTGACAGCAGTGGACCAGTGGGTCTCAAGTCTCTCTGAGGTAAAATCACTGATATTTTCTATGGACTTTGGTGAGGGATTAACTCTAACCGAAGCCACTGAACCTAATGTTAAATATCTTGGCGTGATAAGATGTCTACGTCACCCTGACCTAAGACAGTCTCTCTAACTGAATGTTAGCATACTACTCTGTTTTCATCTACACCTAATTTAGCTAATATGTCTTGGATCAGTGAATCCTTAACGTCTTCTAAACTATTGATGCTTTTAAAAATACCAGTCTTCTTCTTACACTGCCTGTGTTTTCTCCATCTTGAAGACAGAGAGGAGGAAGTGCTGGAGTGGATTTCTCTGCAGCGTTGCAGAGCGGCAGCAGCGGCGGGGGGGGGGTACTAAAATCCCTGGTTCAGATTATCTGCAGTGCCACATACTGACCACAGGTGACAGCAGTGGACCAGTGGGTCTCAAGTCTCTCTGAGGTAAAATCACTGATATTTTCTATGGACTTTGGTGAGGGATTAACTCTAACCGAAGCCACTGAACCTAATGTTAAATATCTTGGCGTGATAAGATGTCTACGTCACCCTGACCTAAGACAGTCTCTCTAACTGAATGTTAGCATACTACTCTGTTTTCATCTACACCTAATTTAGCTAATATGTCTTGGATCAGTGAATCCTTAACGTCTTCTAAACTATTGATGCTTTTAAAAATACCAGTCTTCTTCTTACACTGCCTGTGTTTTCTCCATCTTGAAGACAGAGAGGAGGAAGTGCTGGAGTGGATTTCTCTGCAGCGTTGCAGAGCGGCAGCAGCGACGGTGGCGTCGCATCAGTAGCAGCAGAAATTTGGCTCCATAACCGTTTAAAAAAGTTCCTGGGAACAGAACCGTAAAAACTCCAAGTCTGGACCCAGAACTGAAAACACCCCATGCCTTTTAATAGGAGCTTCGAGGTATGTGCACATTTGAGCGTGCACGTGAGGCAGTAAAATCCTCTACAAGGTGCCAAGGTGTGACCTCTGACCCCTTTTTGAATATTGCTGTACAATGGAATGTGTATGAGCAGTATTTTGGTGTTCCGGTGGCCTCCAGGGCATTCTGTACTTTAGTGTGTGTTTGTGTCTGTGTGTGCATGTGTAGGTGTACGTGTGTACACATGTGTGTGACCTCAGACATGTGTTCATGTTAACTGGCACCATTAGGGCCTGGAGGAGATCATTAGTGGGCTCTGGAAGCCAACTTTTACTGTACATGGTGGAGCGGGTGGTGGAGGGGAGGAGGAGGCACGTGCACGTGACGAGCACACACTCATTTTTACACACTTTAATGCAACAGTCTTTGACATTGGAAGACACAACCGCATATATCTGCTGCTCTAAATCGAAATGTTAACTGTCTGAGATATAACTGTGCACACATACGGAGTCATGTGCACATCTACGTTAACACCATGAGTCTCCAGCCTGAGCGTTTCACCACATTTGGCCAATTTGAGGTGTGTGATTTAACAGCTCCAGACATAAAGTCGAACATGCTGCGATTAGATGGGTGGGGGGGAAAAGTCCAACATGTCCCTTTAATTTGGTCTGAGGTGGCACTGTGTTCATGTGTGGCTACACCACACAGTCGTTTAGCTCATGTTTTTGTGGAGCATGAACATAAAATCCACTTAGAGTGAGCTGTTTCTGTCTGCAGGCTTCCACACTCATTTCAATGACAGTAAATTAAAGGCTGGTTCTGTGAAAATGTCAACAAAAACACATTTAAGACACTGAGGTCGATGTGCAGCTGATAAAACTGACACCAGCTACAAAGAAGAAGAAGAAGAAGAAGAAGAAGAAGAAGCTCTTTACAGCTTCATTGTGCAGACAGACTCAACAGGAAACTGATCAGGAAATCAGTGATTTTAGCTCACAGACCAAAGTCCATAGAGAAAATCAGAGATTTTAGCTCACAGACCAAAGTCCATAGAGAAAATCAGAGATTTTACCTAATAGAGACAAAGCAGTTGTTGATATACTGCCAAAATAGTTTGGTCCAATTCACCAATTTATTTAAGTGACACAAATTGGCCTCTGAGCTAAATGTCTACCTATTTTCTTTGAGGGCTTTTGTGTGGGAGGGTGACCTGTACAGCCAGACTATCTTTGTGTTAAACCTGAGGTAAACAAGAATCCTGACCAAATCTGTCTGAGCAGCTGTATGTGCTGAACAGATGTGTTGACTCCAGTTTGTGTCTCAGGTCCAAACAACAGTTTGGAGCTGACATGATAAAAACCTCATTATTTTAGTCCTTATTTTCTCCTACAGATACCACACACAGTAAAATGTTTAATTCTACAGATGTGGTCTGATTGGGCTTCAAATTGGAAAAACCTGGAAATATCAAGACTCTGGATGAGAATGCAAATATCTCAGGTTTGTCACTGAGTCCTATGACCCACAGCAGTACATGTTATTGTGTATTTTTTATTTACGCAGAGAGAATAAAAAAAACTCTAAATGCTCGCTACACTAACTTGTGTTTTCTGGGTATCTTCATAGAGATATCAAGGAGATTTAGGTTCCTGTCACTTTAAATCCTGTTTGTAAAACTACATCAAATAAGAAAAATCAGCTGTTTTTCTAGCAGATCTGAATCTACGCCCAGTTTTGATGATCCCTGACCGCCATGCTCTGTGGAATCCACTTGACACTAATTTTTTCTACTGTTTTTCTAACAAAGTGCATTTTAGTTTTCCTCCCAGCAGCAAAAACAAGGCCTCTTTTTCTTGGAAGCGTCACTGCACTGATCCGGTTTCATTTGAGGAATGGAAATAAAAACTGCATGAATTAGAGCAGAATCTAACACCAATAATTACTCTGATGATGCTGCTGCCAGTCAAACAAAAGGAGGGTGTCAGGAGTTCAATCTTAGAAATCTGCACTGAAGCTGTGAACAAGGAGGTGGACCAGGAAATATCAGAACATCCTCTGTTCTTCTTGTCTCCTTTTCAAGCTATGTGCTAAACAGCTCATGTAGCACAGGGGAGGCAGCAGTGAACCATAAACCACTGTGTCTCTGTGAGCTAAAATCACTGATTTTCTCTATGGACTTTGGTCTGTGAGCTAAAATCACTGATTTTCTCTATTGACTTTGGTCTGTGAGCTAAAATCACTGATTTTCTCTATGGACTTTGGTCTGTGAGCTTAAATCACTGAGAAAGAAAGAAATAAGTTAAATTAAAGACTCAGAGACATGTGGTTGTGGTCAAAGTGAAATTATCACCTTTTTTTTAAAAATTGAGACTGAAACCAAAGAAGCTGCAAATAAATAAATAAATAAGCGCAGTTTTCTAAAAGATGTAAATCAGGCTCCAGCTGATCTTTGGATGTGGTTTTAAATCTGATCTGAAGGATTCTGAGTCGGACCTTTTTCTACAGACTTTAAAAAAAATAAATTTCTGGACTGGAAAAATATTGGATCAGACTTTTTGCATGAATGTCCTTGAGCAAGAAATTTGAACCCATAAAGACCTTTCTTCCTCCTCCTCCTCCATCATCACTCTTTAACCTGCAAATATCTGCACTGAACGTCTTTACCCACAATTCCAAACCTTGTAGATGTTGATATCTATGGTTTTCGATCTGAGGTTTAAACTTAAATTGTGTCTCACTAACCTTTATCAGTTCTAGTTTATTTGCAGTAATTGTTTAAAATTAATGTTTTACATCTCTAAAAGTTAATGAGGAAGTAAGACATAAAACGTATAAAAAGCTTAGCATTTGCCAAAAGACAGAAATGTTTAACAATAGCAAAAACAGTGACAAAAACAGTGAAATGCGATCCCTGAAGCTTCACATTAGCTTAAAAAATTTAAAATTAAAACCTAACCCTTTAAAGGATAATATAATGATAAAATGTGTCCACTGTTGAGCTAGTAGTGGAGAATTATATATCCAAACATCCAAAACTAAACACACAGTTAAGATGAAAGTACAGAAGCTGAAAATTAGTTAGAAAAAAAATCAGTCTTTATCAGTGTTTCTTTTTAACTGAGATATTTATGAAATTTTGTTGTGTTTTAACACACATTAGCAGTTGTTGACTACTACTGTACCTTAATGTAAATATTAATGTAAATATTGTTTGGCTCATTTTTATTGCTAAATTTTAGCTACTGTATATTTACTACAACTAAGAAAACTCCTTTTAGAAACAATGAAGTGTAGCCTATTGTCAGGACTTTGAGCCGCGACTTTTTAGTGCTGGAGCTTTTTCAAGACTTATTCCCTGCTGAATAACCCTGATATGGAATATATGGTTTAACCATCAGGGTGAGGAGTGTGCATGAGATCGTGCACAGTTTAAAGGAACAGAAGAAGACAAAGGAGTCAGAAAATGAGCAGCAGAGACTCCAAGACAGAGAAGGAACCAAAAGATTTTTGTTGTGTGTGGACGGTTTCATATACCAATCTTTATTATACATTATTGTTCATTTTAATTCTAGTTACTCAGACTCAATGAACACTGCTTTAAATGTGATATTTTTAAAAAAAAAAACATACAGTCCTAAAATCTTGGTCTTTAGCAAAAAAAAAAATACAGTCCTAAAATCTTGGTCTTTAGCAGCTCACACATCTAAGTGACCAATCATCTCTCTGTACATGTTTGACCTTGGATGGATCCTAATGAAACAGGATGTAGAGTTTATTTCTGTAATTCCGGTCTGCGAGCGGGGGCTGTCATTGGATAGTCTCACACACTGCACACACAAACTGGATACACTCATGAATATATACAGATACACAAACACACAGGCATACATGCATATTGATCACAATAAAATCTGTCCTGTGAATTGAATGCAGGGGCAGCGGACGGTTTTTAATTCTTGGCACAGCTCTGCCAGAGGGCAATTCAACCGCAGTCTTGTGATCAGAAAGCTCAATGGTGTTCGGGATATTTAATAACATTAATAACATTTGAAGCACAGTCATAAGTTAGTAGATGAGTATTTAATAGTAAATGCACCTTTACTTCTCACTCCTCTCGGTCCGTAAAGTAGAAACCACTGATGATGAAAGCTCTGGAAAGACGATGTAGGAGAAGATCAGACGGAGGGTCTACACAGAGACGCTGCAGAGGAGATCTGACGACAGGCCGAGTGAGTTATGAAGAGAAGATGTAATGAAGAGGAAGAGGAGACGGGAAAATGAGGAGCACGAGAGGGAAGGGCGTGGAGTTCCAGTAAGTGAAGAAGAAGGGGGTGAGGAGGTCAGAGTGAGGGTGAAACCTCGTCAGTGAATCTCATCACACACTCCTTCATACTTATGTGGATTTAATTCACATTTCTGTGGTTAATTCAGCGGCTGACAAACACAGATCCGGACTGGTTCTGGGTTTTACAGGGAACT
Organism: Cynoglossus semilaevis; assembly: GCF_000523025.1. NCBI lineage: Eukaryota > Metazoa > Chordata > Actinopteri > Pleuronectiformes > Cynoglossidae > Cynoglossus > Cynoglossus semilaevis. The sequence continues at coordinate 27,953,532 of NC_024307.1, read as the reverse complement.
GATCCAAAATCCTAGGAGTCAGAGAACAATTTCAGTTGCAGAGAAAGACAAAAAAAAAGAAGATAATTCTGCCCTAAAACAGAATCAGAAATGAATGAGTACGACATCAAAAAGTCCACAAAATTTGGGGGTTAATAAACAGAAGGGAGAAGGTTGGGTGGATAAAGACAGAGGGAGGGTAGTCACAGACCACCATTTAATTAATCATACTGTATATCGCCATGTTCTTGTTTCAAGTATATACTTTCAAGTATATACTGTAGTATATACTAGTTATTATATATATATAATATATATATATATATATATAACTTTAACTTTTAAAAACCTGGTACAAACGTTAAACTGGGTTAAATGTCAAAATGTCTCATCCAGCTTCTACCCCACACTTCCTGCTTGGTTCCAGATGAACAGTATCAAATCCCAAACCACAGAAGTCTCCAGCATCATGTTCAGGTCTTGTTTAGCTCCAATAAACTGTTTTAGGACCGATGGTCTCCAGCGACAGACGTCTTGTTTAGTGTCCAACCAATGTCCAAATAAACAATGTGGCAGAGAGAAACAAACCTGCATCTGTTTCCTGACCATGGGTCTGTAGAAACAAATGGATGGGAAATGATTCTGAGCATCTGGATGATGGGTCCTGGTTCTTCTGGGTTGTTTGAGCCAAAGTCAATGTGGGCTGCTGGTGGTTTTTACACTGTGAGAGTTGGAATAGAACATTTGTGTCAAAGAGAGAGTATACCTTCATTTGGCTTTCAGAAAGTCTGAGAATATTTAAAACACGGGGCTCCTGACCATGTGGATGTTCATCAGTGAATACATGCTGAATGTTGGTGGTTCTAACCTTTTATGAGGTACATTCACTATTTTCTTCAGACTTTCCCCATTATTTCCATGACAGGTTTTCACAGGCGTTGGTGTGGCTTAAATATAAAGAAGAAAAAAACAAGAATAGATGAAGGACAATGAAGATAAGACATGAGAAGTTAATTAGATGTATTTATTGTTACTAGACCAACCAACCAATCAACGTCCTGACCAATCAGTTGACCAACCAAATGGGTTGGTTCTTATCTTCCTGAGACCTCTCTTTTTTGTGAACAGTCCTGATGTTATTCAGGGGGTGAAAGAGGAGAAAAAATGTGTTGTACATTAGTCTATCTCTCTCTCTCTCTACCATCACTGACTGTAAAGACAGTGACTCTTTTTCGTAGTAATTATCAGTGAAATGAGGCACATGAATGGTTCTATATGTACCTGCTGAAAACAGTTCAGTAGAACACGAAACATGAGTCGAGTGCCGTGCCGTAAAAGAATGTCAAGGCAATGATGAAGTGATGAATACAAAGACAAGTAAGAAGGTGATGATGACGGTGAAGGCAGTTAGTGTTAGGTGGGGTGGTAGAATGAATGACTTTTGCTACAATAGAATCTGGAGGAAGTTGGGTTGGCTAGGAAGATGGTTCACTAACCAACCGAGTGTACGCATTAAGATTGATTGAATGCATTCCAATTAGCTGAACTGTTATGACCTTCAGTTGAGTCAGAATTTTTATTCTGTTGACAAAGTTCACGGGTGTTACAACACATGTACACAGATCTGTGTGTGTGTGTGTGTACGTGTGTGTTTTCTAGCTCTAACACTTTTAGATGCTGGATGTGAAATCAGAACATTTGGCAGAACAATAAACACAACCTCAAAACCGCAGCATTGTTGTAATTGATGTCTTTCACACACACACACACACACACAGTGGATGGTGATAATTTCCTGGTAAGGCTCATAAACCCTAAGCATCATGGGTAAAAAATTGCCCTGCGGGCTGAGCTCTGCTTCACACTCAACACCACACTAACATCAACATCATCCTTAGTGTTTCTTCTTAGTACACTCCATTATCATAATCATTATCTTCTCTTTCAGTTTGAGTCAGAACACAGTACTAGTCCAAAAGTTTCTTTACAACTTTTCAAATTTTTTGAAGGATTGTTACCTTATCTTATTATATCGTTGTGTCTATGTAACAGGTTCTAACCTCATGTAGTTAAAAAAAAAAAAAAAAAAGTAACCTCATGTAGTAAAAAAAAAAAAAAAAAAAATCTTAATAGGTCCTTGGGGCGTCATCAGTGACGACTTCCGGTACGACAAACAGCGCGAAGGCCTGTCTGTTGAACTCAATTTCGGTTGTTATTTGCCTAAAAAACGTTATATTTGTCGAATCTGTCGATTTTTCAACAAGCCGAATTATCCATTAAACGTTTTTTAGTCTCTAGAATCCGTTGGTTGTCTCTGGGACCGCTCCAACCAAGGAACTGTTTGGCAGAACGTCAAAACGTAAAAAAACTATTTCTGACGCAGTAAAGTAATGCGTACGTTTCAACGGTGATTACCGAGCAGGATTTTAAACGTAATGGTCGTCACACGGGAGGAGAACTTGGGACGGGTAAGTGTTGATTAGTTTGACAGAGTATATGTCGTGTGGTCAGGAGTTGAGTTTAGGGTTGTTACTGTATGTGGCGGCGGAGGGCTATTTACCCTTGATGTTGGTACAACATTAAAAGTACAGAACAATATTTTATTTTAACAATTTCTCATGTTTTGTTGAACTTCTTCTAGTTGCATAAATATAACTTTACAGTTTTTGTCTGTAGTTTACAATACCGGTGTCTTTTGGCCATTGGTTTTGGTGTTTTGATGCATCAGTATACATCGTCGGGATAAGATGTATTACCTACTGCGCACGCGCATAAAATATATATATATATATATACGCCTGGAATAAGTAATAATGACACATAGTGTACTTAATGAACCTAATACAAGTAGTAATAACACAAAAGCCTGTTAACTTCATGGTTCCACAAACTGAACTGCACTAATAATTTTATTTTTATTTTATTTTAGGCAACAACAGAAGCTTTCGCTTCTCTGTTACCAATTTTCATTATATTATTATAATAAATAAGTGACAATTCCTGATTTATTGTAAAAATAGTAACACAAACTGACACAGGAGGCAGCAATAGTCCTGCTGCACATACAGTATGGCCCTGTGAGCTGAAATCGCTTAATTTGTTTTATTTTATTTTATTTTTCTATGGGCTTTGTAATGGGTAAACAGGAATGCGATGTTTTCCCATCTTATTCAGCTATAAACAAAACAATAAAGACCAAACAAAACCCTCCAGAAAAACAATTTTAAAAAGCCTTTAATGTGATTTACAAAGCTGTAACTTTTGTTTTGAGCTGAGAAAATAATTGGTGACATATTTTTAAAGCTCCTTATTTTCCCAGAGTCATTGGTTGCGCAGGCTTTAGAAAGATGGAGAGCGCAGTCCAATTAGTGAACTTGAACTCCTGGAGGTCAGTGAGGGAGAGTTCATGGCCCCCGACGAAGGTCACAGTCTTGTGAATTTACTTTCTCTCTAACACATGCACGCACACTCACACAAAAGCTCACACACACACACAGAGACCAGTACCAACGCTCAGAGGACAAAGTTCATGGGTTAACTAAGGGAACTAACAGCAACTGGAGAGAGAGACGAGAGAGTAGTTTTCTAACCTGCATCTGGCCTCCAGATGGTTTATGAGTCATCTCAGGGTTAGACACACATGCACACACACACAGACAAACACACACATGTATGTAGAGAAGCAGTGTTGGCTTCTCCCGCTGAGACCAGATCATTCCCAGGTTGGGTCGATCTGGGGGTAAACGTGACACCTGACTCTCTCTCTCTCTCTCTCTCTCTCTCTCTTTCACACACAATCACACACAGAAATATATGAGAACATTCCAAACTCTATCTCTGTAAACAAACAACACAGTATTCTATTCTACAAACAAACCTACATGGACACACTTTCCCTAAACTCACCCAAACAAATGTACACACACAAACATGCAAACACACTTATCATGTAGACACAAGGTCAAACACCTGATCTGTTTCTCTGCCAGCAAGTTCAGATGCAGGTGGGCCGTTTGTCCTCGTGGGTGTTGAAACCAAGATGAGAAAAGGAGCAAAGTCAGGCAGATTTAGATTTGAAATGAAATGATAGAGGAGGGGAATAAGGAGGAATAGAAAAGGAGGAAAACCCCTGATGGATGACGAGTCTGAAATTTCTCAGACCGTTTGGACAGGATTCAGTTAAATGTCATCAGGCATAGAAGCGAAACGAAATAGCTGAAAATGTTCGGAAGGACAGGAGGTGAATGTGCGTCATCGGGGTGCGCCTTCACACGGAGAACAATGAGATGTTCACAGATGTTCCTCTCCACTTTCTTTTTTTAATTTATTTATTTCACACACAGGAACAAATGGGCTGCAGGCAGTACTGAAGAAGTCGGACAGCCTCCATCGACATGTCAGCAGTGGATGCAAACTGAGGTACAAGCCTCTTTGACAGGTTGAGGACATTGCTGGGAATGTTGTGCAGTTCACAGTGATTATTGGATAGGAAATAAGGTTAAAAATGGTATGAATCGGAGGTGCTCTTTCAGAACGCTACTTAAAATATTCTTAAAATAAGTGCTGTGTTAAGGTGCTGCTGGGCCAGTTAGTTTTTTTAAGCCTAAATTTTGTGAATCATAAATTGATGAGAAAAATGGCCAACTTCATGTATTATTTGGAACTTTTAAATTTATTTTTACTTATCGAAAATATGTCCACTTACTTAAAATGACAAAAATCGAAATATGGTTTACCTGGATTGACTGTAACAGGTGTTGTAAAACCTTTAATTCATGTCCATGGCTAAAAACTTTGTAAATTATAAAAAATATTTTACAAAGTCATGTTACAGATTGACTAAAACAAATGATGACTTTTGTTAAGCTTTATTGGTTAAATTTGGGGAAAACACACAAAGACACTTTTGACACACTCTTATGTTTTTGTAATGTCAAATTCATATTACCACTATGGTTTTGCACAACAGTTTCTTTTCTTGAAGTCTTGTTTCATTACAGAAACTAGATTGGAATGGAAAAAAGCAACCAGGTTATTTCTTAACAAGTAATTTAAATGTTCACTTTCTCAAGGTGTTTTAATATTAGTTTTATGCCATTTAAAATACTATTGACAGGTTTGAGCACATTATTTTGTTTTCAGTAACATGAGTAACAGTTTGTTGTTCTTCTGTTTGCTTCTTTTTTTGTTAGTGAGTCATTTTTTATTCATTTTGATAGTATTTTACTTGCATATTCAGCATTCCTTTAGGAGTGTTAAATAAAAACGGGCTTAAAAGCAATTAAAACTCTTGAATTTCTTAAATATATAAACTTTTAATAACAAAAACTTCAAAATAAATGTTTTATGAAAATATAACACAGAAACGACATTTTAGTTGATGTTTGGAGAAAGAAAACAAAAAATACCATGTCTCGATGCTAGTTTCAGTCACCGGCTCTTTGAGACATAGTTGTTGACGTCATTGACACTAAATCTTCTGCCTGTGTTTCTTTCGTTTTCTTCCTACGTCCAAAAAAGGTGTGACTCTTTTTGTGCCCGGCTTCTTTCTCCACCTGTAGCTGTTCCAGGATCTCTGTGTTGTCCACCTTGAGCTTCTCAAGCTCTTCGCTCAGAGCCTCCAACTCCTGATGATGAGCGTCTTTCTGTTTCTGCAGGTTGTCACTCAGCTTAAGTCTCCAGCTCTGCTCCTTCTCCAGCTTCTTGGTCTCAGTTTCCAGGCTAGAGAAAAGCCTCTCATTTAAGATAAGGAGGCTCTCACTCAGCTCCTCCTCCAGCTCCAGTTTGGTGGAGAGCTTCAGAATGGTTGCTTTTAGACCCTCCACCTCCTGATGAAGAACGTCAAGCTCAGTGCTAGACTCTTTCAGAGTGTCCAGCTCTCGTTTGTGAGTGACTGCCTGTTTGTCCAACTGAAGGTCCAGCTCTAGTCTTTGCCTGCGTTCTTTTTGAAGCTTTACTGATTCACTCTTCATCCACCTTTCCAGATCACCATTTTTCTTCTCTTCTGTCTGGACTCTTGCAAAAAGACTCTCTGCCTCTCTGTGGAGGGTCTGGTTCACTTCCTGCTCAACCTTCAGCTTGTTGTTCAGCTCAAACTTTTCTTTCTCCAGTTTTTTTATTCTCTGACAAAGGTTCTCCTTCATGGTGTTGGAATCAGGGGCCTCAGATCTCTCCAACAGGGCATCTTTGCATTTTTGAAGCTCAGTGGAGAGAGACTGTCTGTCTTTAGAGAGGGAATCATTCATTCTGGTTTCAGTCTCTAGCCTGGAAGCCAGCTCCACAATTTGAGCCTTAAGGTCCTTCAAGTGCTTTGGCTCCGTCTTGAGCTTGTTGAGCCCAGACCTGTTTTTTTCCAGGTCTTTGAAATTTTGATGGAGAACTTCTGTCCCAGACTCTGAAGACTCAGTTTCCTGCAGGAGGAAATCTTTGCACCTCTGTAACTCTTCTTCTAGTTGTTGTCTCATTGTTTGTTCCTTTTGCAGCTGGACAATCAGGGTGTCCTTATCTTTAGACTTTAGATGTTTGGCAGACAATTTGACACTCTCAGTATCTGTATTATCTCTGTCCTCTTTAACAAGACCAACTTTCCCCGAAAGCTTAAAAGAATCCTTGTATTTTTGCAAGTCATGACCTAACTTTTTTGTCCAATCTCTTTCCTTCTGAAGATCTGCCAGGACAGACTTTTTCTTCCCTGTTTCCTTCTCCAGCAAGTTAGAAAGCCTGGTGACTTTACTCTGGAGAAGCTCTATCTCCTTCTCTCGTTCTAATTTTTGGTTCTGAGTTTCTTTAGAACCCCGTTGGTGCCTTGTGGCACCTTTTAGTCTGTTACCTTCATCTTTCTGTCTTCGAGCAAAGGTCTGAGTTCTTGCACTTTTGTCTTTGGAGAAGGGGACTGAGCCTAACTGAAACTTCTGGTCACCTGGCTGTGTATCCATTTTCTCGGTGCCCTGAATGACTCGTTCATCCTTACCGCTAATATGTTGCTTTGCCTTAGAAGGATTCTCTGTAGTGTTCCTGTTAGTGTTCTCCATGTCCTCTGTGATGTCTGTCCAAGGTTTGGACAAAGCGTTGTTTATGACATCTTTATTGCCCATGGACATTCAATAACTCTGTCTGTTGAAGGGGAAAAGTTTGTCGGAATTCTTCTTGAATGTTCACAACCACTTTTTTTTTTTTTTCTCAGGTGCCTTCTCTATTTATGCATGTTTTTACAACATTTAACATTCTGATGTCACTTCACATCCCTTCTCAACACCCAAACAAAGTCACTCTTCTCTGGGCAAATTGATGAGGTCACGCATGAATGACTTTGATGTTGGGCTCTTCAAAGCTGGACAGAATGTTCAACCAATGACTTTGTATGGGGTAGGCCCTAAATTGGTTTTATTTTGTGGAACTCAGAACATTCTAGATCTTTTTTGGTACTTTTCTAGGAGATCATTTGGCTTGTACTAACCAAATCCATATTTCTTTCAAATTTTACAGTCATCTGTTGACTATTTTTTAAAGGGAAAATGTGAAAGTTTAAAAAAAGGACTAAACCTAGGCCTGGGCTGGGCTAGGTTTCATTAAGATTAAAAAAATATCTAAGGCAGCGGTATGAATCCTTCATCTTTTTCTTCAGTTGAATCGAATTTACCTTGTCATTAAACAGCAGCATTTCCAAAGCAGATTTTGGTATCCTGACGAAAGCACACATTTCAGTGCCCTTTGTCCTAGTTTTTTTCAAAATGTACCATCAACCAGGTAACATGAATTTATGCATTTGAAAATTCCACCAACTTCAAGTGACAGGTTTGCCAAACTTGCAAAAACCAGCCAAGAAGTTACTTCGTAGTTTTTTAGATCAAGGACAATAAAGGATTACATCATCTTTTCCTGGTGGGTGCATTTTACAACAAATAGAGCATCTAATGTAATGCTACAGCCTTCTTCTGAATTTAGTTTGTTGTCTTTATGTCCTCCGGTCTAGATTGAGCAAAGAATTATACTCAAAATTTTGCTAACATTTCATAAAAATAGTTGTGTAAAATATAGCATTTCAGTGTTCTTAATATAGAATTGAGACATATCAATATAATCAGTATAGTGTAAATCAAGCTGTTTTCTACAACACCTTCAGACCATAGATCACTAAATACTCATGGCTGTCAGAGGGATAGACTATGGTACTGCATCAAAACCTTGGACGGATATCATGGATGACCTGGACAATGGTGTGGAGAATATAACAGCTGAGGACGACAGACTCCTCCAGCTAACTGAGAAAATGGAGGCACAGACATGTGACAGGAAGTTTCTACCAGTCAAGATTGCATTTCATAAAAACAAGTGCGAGAGGTTGCAGGCCTTTAATCGCAGGCAGAGAGATGATGTAAATGGAACAAAAGTTGCCCCCAGGCACCAGAAAGGGTCTAAAGACAAGTGCAACCAAAGGTCTGATAGAGACAAACAAATCAGAGACCTTCAAGGCAAAGTTGCAAAGCTCTCCAATCTGCTGGAGATAGAGACGGGGAAGAAAAAGTCTGTTTTGTCAGGCCTTCAGAAAGAGCAGGACAGGAGCAAACAGCTGTGTGATGATTTGCAGAAATATAAAGATCTTCTCAAGCTTGAAAAGAATTCTGAGGTAAAAAGTGTCCAGGCGTCTGCAAATGTAGATATAGAGGCCAAGATAAGCTCTCTAATAAAGGAGAGAGAATTGCTAACAATTAAGCTACAGAACGAGCAAACCATGAGGCAGCAGCTGGAGGATGAGTTGCAGGAGTGCAAAGATGTGAATCAAATTAAACCAGAAGCTTCTGGGCCCAACATTTTGACAAAATTTCACTGTCGGACTTCAAGGTACTCAAGTGGAGATATGATTGAACTTCAACATATAGGGTTAAGTCAGAGACCTTGGGAGGAACTAAAGACACAAATCCTTGAGCTGTCGACCAGACTAGACACTGAGATAAAAAAGAACAATTCTTTGTCCAAAGAGAATGAGTCTTTAACGGCTGAGCTTGAGAAATGCAGGGAAGCTCTTTTTCAGAAACATGAAACACCCGAGTCCAGCGCTTTTACAGACAAAATGAAGTTCCTGGAAAAAGAAAAGAAGGATCTTTACAACAATGTCAAGATTGAGCAGGAGGTCAACAAGGCCCTTCAGAGAGAAGCTGAAAGTCTTTTTACCAAACTGCAGACAGAAGAAAAAAAGAGCAATGATCTGGAAAGATGGATCAAAAGTGAATCTGCTAAACTCCAAAAGGAGCGTCGGCAGAGGCTAGAGCTGGACGTTCAGTTGGATAAACAGGCAGTCACCCATAAACGAGAGCTGGACGCCCTGAAGGAGTCCAGAGCTGAGATTAAGACCCTTCATAAGGACATTGAGAGCCTTAAGGGAACTGTCCTGGAGCTGTCCTCTAAACTGGAACTGGAAGAAGAGCTCAGCAAAAGTCTGAACATTCTGAATGAAAGGCTCTCTATCAATTTGGAAAAGGAAAAAG